>NW_027274656.1:0-88515 GCF_030028105.1 Mobula birostris | reverse complement strand
ACAGGAGGCAATTTCATTTTTTTTTTACACCCGGTGTGTTTCAGTGTTCAGTCTGTGTTTCGAGCTGCCAGGGGAAGTGGTTGAGGCTGGTATTTACAAACAAATTCTCTCGCCTGCCGCTTTCTCTGTTAGGGAACACATCAATGGCCTGTTAACACATCCTATCTTTCTGTTTTTTAAACCCTTTCTGTTCCTATCCTCAAAACAGCTTGAAATTAGGGCAACTTGTGGCCTTAAAGGCTTGGTTTAGTTTCATTATCAAGTACTACAGTTTAGATAAAAGGCCCTTCAGCCTATTTAGTCAATGTCAGCATGACCTTCTGCCTCATCCCATCCACCTGCCTCTGGAGCACAGCCTCTCATCCATGTACCCACCCAATCCTTTCACTCCTGCGGAGAGGTCGTCAGCCTTTCCCGGGAGTCACAGCCTGTCCGGTGTCGTGCCTGTAGTCAGTCCACTGTGATCTAACCTTTGTCAGTCAAGAGTTGGAACTGGAAGATGCTAGCAGCACTGGAAGGTTTCCATTGTGAGGAGAGACGCATTCCCTGGGAGTGTTGAGCCTGAGGGGAGGCCTCATGGAGGTTTATAAAGTCATGAGGGTGTGGATGAGGGCCCCCTCATGAGAGGGGAGTCTACAAACTGGAGAACATTGATTCTAAGTGAGAGTTAAAAGATCTATGAAGGACTTGAGGTGCGAAAGTCTTTAAAGATTATGGATTCACTTTCTTTGTCACATGTAACCCTCAAGGGTAGCCACGCTTCTGGTTCCAAAAATCTCATACCCACAACTCACTAACCCTAACCTGTCCCGTACGTCTGTGAGAAAGCCCACGCGGGTCACTGGGAGACATCGCATGCCACAACTCCCTAACCTTAACCCGTCCCGTACGTCTGTGAGGGACCCACGCGGTCACTGGGAGACAACTCATACCCACAACTCACTTACCCGTCCTGCACGGTCTGTGAAGAACCTGCAGCATGCGAAGGATACCCGTGCGGTCACTGGGAGACATCTCATGCCCACAACGTACTAACATAACTTGTACATGTGGGAGGAAACCATAGTGGGAGAACGTACAAACTACCTACAGGCAGCGATGGGAATTGAAACTGCTCAGAGGTTGCTGGCACTGTGATAAATTTATGGTAAGGCGCAGAGGATGGTGGGTTTTGTGGAACGAGTTTGCCAGAGGACTTAGTAGAGGCGGGTACAATTACAGCATTTACAAGGAATTTGGACAGGTTACGTGGATAGGAAAGGTTTAGAAGGAGGATATGAGCCAAACATAGGCAAATGGAAGGCTTGGGCTGGCATGAACCAGATGGACCAAAGGATCTGTTTCCATGCTGTATGACTGTACAGTTTGGCTAGCACAGTGGTTTTCAATGTGGGCCGTTTTGGCCCTCCGGGGGGGGGGTGGTCAGGCCTGATTTTTAGTGGGGAGGGGCATAAGTCAACAAGAAACTGGGGGGCCACAGGAATTTGTGAATGGAGCATAGTAAGTTTACTGCTTTAATGAGGAGGGCCCTCCGCTAGTCGGGCAACCGTGGACGTTGCACCCCAACTGGCGGCCGGGCTGCTGCCCCTCTCCGGGCAGCAGATCAGACCAAAGGAACTGGAGGAGTTCCACGTACGAGAGGTTCTACGGATGCTGGAAATCCAGAGCAACACACGCAGAATGCTGGGGGAGCTCAGCAGGCTTATTCGTCTGTCGGAATGAATAAACAGTCAGTTTTTGGGCGGAGGACCTTCAAGACGCAGGAGAGTCTGATATACTTTTGCACCCGCGGCTTTGCAGAAGTTGCCGGTCAGAATTGAACTCAACGTTGGGCTCCAGCTCCAGATCTCTCACCCAGGGTTTACTCCCGAAGCCTTCCGCATGAGTGGGTACAGCCGCTCAGAGTTTTCCTGCTCCGAGATGAGCTGCCAACCCCGGCTGATGGGCCCCGTCTACTCGAAGTGATTGGTTTTTAAGGAGCCAGTAACCCACCTTTGCGCCTTCTCCTGTCGGTAGAAGAGGTTTCCGCCGGGCTTCGTAGCTAAACCACACGTGTGGGTCAGGGGCTGGACTGTTTCGTCAGAATCAGAATCAGGTTTATTATCACTGGCATGGGGTCGTGAAATTTGTTAACATAGCAGCAACCAGTTCAATGCAATACATAATATACTGTAGAAGAGAAAATAAATAAATTGTAGTTATACCTATATTGTACCTATATTGAATAGATTAAAAAAGTGCAAAAATCAGAAATGCTGTATGTTTAAAAAAAGTGAGGTGGTGTCCAAAGCTTCAATCTCCATTTAGGAATCGGATGGCAGAGGGGAAGAAGCTATTCCTGAGTCGCTGAGTGTGTGCCTTCAGGCTTCTGTATCTCCTACCTGATGAGGAAAAGGGCATCCCTGGATGCTGGAAGTCCTTAATAATGGACGCTGCCTTTCTGAGACACCGGTCCCTAAAGATGTCCTGGGTACTTTGTAGGCTAGTACCCAAGATGGAGCCGACTAAATTTACAACCTTCTGCAGCTTCTTTCAGTCCCTCCATACCAGACAGTGATGCAGCCTGTCAGAATGCTCTCCACGGTACATCTATAGAAGTTTTTGAGTGTATTTGTTGACACACCAAATCTCTTCAAACTCCTAATAAGGTATAGCTGCTGTCTTGCCGCCTTTATGACTACATCGATATGTTGGGACCAAGTTAGATCGTCAGAGATCTTGACACCCAGGAACTTGAAGCTGCTCACTCTCTCCACTTCCGATCCCTCTATGAGGATTGGTATGTGTTCCTTCATCTTACCCTTCCTGAAGTTCACAATCAGCTCTTTCATCTTACTGATGTTAAGTGCCAGGTTGTTGCTGTGGCACCACTCACTAGTTGGCATATCTCAGTTCTGTACGCTCTCTTGTCACCATCTGAGATTCTACCAACAATGGCTGTATCGTCAGCAAATTTATAGATGGTATTTGAGCTGTGCCTAGCACACAGTCGTGTATATAGAGAGTAGAGCAGTGGGCTAAGCACACACCCCTGAGGTGCGCCAGTGTTAATCGAAGGCGAGCGAGGAGGATATGTTATCACCAATCCGCACAGATTGTGGTCTTCTGGTTAGGAAGTCGACGATCCAATTGCAGAGGGAGGTACAAAGGCTCAGGTTCTGTAACTTCTCAATCAGGGTTGTGGGAATTCCTAATCAGTTTCCCTCTACCACCACTCTGCTCCGTCTAGTGGAATTAGTCCTTACTCTTAATAATTTCTCCTTTGGCTCCTCCCACTTCCTCCAAACTAAAGGGTCCTAGCTATGCCTGCCTTTTTGTTGGGTTTGTGGAACAATCTATGTTCCGTGCCTATTCTGGTATCTGTCCCCCACTTTTCCTTCGCTACATCGACGACCGCATTGGCGCTGCTTCCTGCACGCATGCAGAACTCGTTGACTTTATTAACTTTGCCTCCAACTTTCATCCTGCCCTCAAGTTTACCTGGTCCTTTTCCGACACCTCCCTCCCCTTTCTAGATCTTTCTGTCTCTGTCTCTGGAGACAGCTTATCCACTGATGTCTACTATAAGCCTACTGACTCTCACAGCTATCTGGACTATTCCTCTTCTCACCCTGTCTCTTGCAAAAACGCCATCCCCTTCTCACAATTCCTCCGTCTCCGCCGCATCTGCTCTCAGGATGAGGCTTTTCATTCTAGGACGAGGAGGTGTCTTCCTTGTTTAAAGAAAGGGGCTTCCCTTCCTCCACTTATCAACTCTGCTCTTAAACGCATCTCCCCCATTTCACGTACATCTGCTCTCACTCCATCCTCCGCCACCCCACTAGGAATAGGGTTCCCTTGGTCCTCACCTACCACCCCACCAGCCTCCAGGTCCAACATATTATTCTCCGTAACTTCCGCCACCTCCAACGGGATCCCACCACTAAGCACATCTTTCCCTCCCCCCCCCTCTGCATTCCGCAGGGATCGCTCCCTACACAACTCCCTTGTCCATTCGTCCCCCCCATCCCTCCCCACTGATCTCCCTCCTGGCCCTTATCCTTGAAAGCGGAACAAGTGCTACGCATGCCCTTACACTTCCTCCCTTACCACCATTCAGGGCCCCAAACAGTCCTTCCAGGTGAGGCAACACTCACCTGTGAGTCGACTGGGGTGATATACTGCGTCCGGTGCTCCTGATGTGGCCTTTTATATATTGGCGAGACCTGACACAGACTGGGAGACCGCTTTGCTGAACATCTACGCTCTGTCCGCCAGAGAAAGCAGGATCTCCCAGTGGCCACACATTTTAACTCCACATCCCATTCCCATTCTGACATGTCTATCCACGGCCTCCTCTACTGTAAAGATGAAGCCACACTCAGGTTGGAGGAACAACACCTTATATTCCGTCTGGGTAGCCTCCAACCTGATGGCATGAACATCGACTTCTCTAACTTCCGCTAAGGCCTCACCTCCCCCTCGTACCCCATCTGTTACTTATTTTTATGCACACATTCTTTCTTTCACTCTCCTTTTTCTCCCTCTGAATATACCTCTTGCCCATTCTCTGGGTTCCCCCCCCCCTTGTCTTTCTTCCCGGACCTCCTGTCCCATGATCCTCTCGTATCCCCTTTTGCCTATCACCTGTCCAGCTCTTGGCTCCATCCCTCCCCCTCCTGTCTTCTCCTATCATTTTGGATCTCTCCCTCCCCCTCCAACTTTCAAATCCCTTACTCACTCTTCCTTCAGTTAGTCCTGACGAAGGGTCTCGGCCTGAAACGTCGACTGCACCTCTTCCTACAGATGCTGCCTGGCCTGCTGCGTTCACCAGCAACTTTGATGTGTGTTGCTTGAATTTCCAGCATCTGCAGAATTCCTGTTGTTAGGGTTGTGGGAATGATGGTTGGTATCAGAGACTATCTGAAGCACTCGCCATTGGGAGCATTTAACAGCTAGTGGGAGCTTGTCCCTGTTACTACCCTCGGCTATAACAACCTTCAGGGACCACCTTAATGGTTTTAATGAAATATTACTAAAATATAGAAATAAAAAAGAAATTAATATGTAATTTTATTGGAACCCTGAATAAAATAAATGGAGAATTGTTAGATTATGCAAATGAGGAAACAAAACAAAATATAATAATAGCTATAACCAGTATAAGCATAAATATTGACTGAATATGAGAATAATTAGTACAGCTGACCAAAGGAGGGCAGCTGTTAGCGTGACGCTGTTACAGATCAAGGTGTTCCGGAGTTTGGGGTTCAGTTCTGGCGACCTCTGTGAGGAGTCTCTGTACGTCCGTCCCATGGAATGGGTGGGTTTTCCCCTGGTACCCTGGTTTCCTCCTACAGTCCAAAGACGTACCGGGGAGGTTAATTGGTCATTGTAAATTGTCCCATGGTTCAGTTAGGGTTAATTGGGTTTGTTGGGTGTTGCCGGGGCAACATGGCTCCAAGGGCCTACTCTGTTCCTGAATCACCAAATAAAAATAAATAAAAATGTTAGCAACTAACGGAGACGAAGGGACCACAATGGTAAATGGAAGTCACAAGTGGGGTCATGAACAGAAAAAGATTGAGACCCCTCAGTCGCGCCCCACCGTTCAAAGCCAATCTAAGCTGGCCTCAGTTCCTCTTCTCTGATAGTTCCCCGTCATCCTCAGTGCTTCAGGTATCGATCCATCTTAAACCCTCCACCATCCCTGAGGAGGGGGTGGTGGTGGCAGAGAATTCAACACTGTCTGAGAGAAGAGAATTCCATGCACAAGCATTTGAAATGACCAACTCTTTATTTCGTCGTCGTGTCCCCCTGTTCGTGACGCTCTCACTGGTGGAAACGTCTCAGGACCTATGGTTAGGCCCTCGCAGAATCAGAATCAGGTTTATTGTCCCCAGCTTGTGCCGTGAAACGTTTTGCAGCAGCAGTACTGTGCAGGACATAAAAAGTACGAAGAGATATAAAAATATACAAATACAGGAATAGTGCGGCAGTGATCATGGATTCATGGACTGTTCAGAAATCTGACAGCAGACGGTAAGAAGCTGTTCCTCAGTCACTGGGTGTGGATCTTCAGGCTCCTGTGTCTCCTCCCTGATGGTGGCAATGAGAAGAGGGCATGTCCCGGGTGGTGAAGGTCCTTAATGATGGATGCTGCCTACTTGAGGCACCGCTTCTTGAAGGTGTCCTTGATGCTGGGGAGGATTGTACCTGTGAAGGAGCTGGTTGAGCCTCTTGTAATCCTGAGCATTGGAGACTCCAGAGCAGGCTGTGATGCAACCCATCAGGATGCTCTCTGCTGCGCCAGAGTGCTCAGTGACATACCAAATCTCCTCAAACTTCAAATGAACCTCATTCTTATGAAGTCCAAGGGAGGCGGAGCCAAACTGTCCAGCCTCTCTTGGTACGATGAAGGAGAGATTAGCATGCAACAGTGTCATGGGTACATTGAAATGCATTTTGCTTGCATCAACGACTAACACAGTCGGAGACCGTGCTGAGGCCAGGCCGCAAGTATCGGCACTTTTCCTTAGCTACAACTTACTGATCCTAATCACATGTCTTTGGAGTGTGGGAGGGAACCCAAACACCTGGAGGAGTCCGACACAGTCATGGGGAGAATGTACAAACTGCTTACAGACGGCGATTGCTAGCGCTGTAAAGCGTTTCACTAACCACTCATCCCAAGAAGTAATGAGTGAGTATCCGTGGGGCTGCCTCCACTGCCACTATAACCTCCTTTGGGTAGGGAGGGCAAAATTGCACTGTGTTCCAGATGAAGCCTCAACAGCTCTCTGCACAACGGTAACCAAGAAAACCCTATCCTTTCACTCTAACCCCTATGTGATAAAGGCCAGTGCATTGTTTGCCATCTGACCTACTTGTGGGAGCTTTGTATCTGTGACAGAGGTATCTCTGTTTGCAGTCTGTCTGTGTCTGTCTCCCCCTAGATCAGGGGTTCCCATCCTGGGTTCCATGGACTCCTTGCTTAATGGTACTGGTCCATGGCAGAAAAAAGGTTGGGAACCCCTGCTTAAGCAATCCGCCATCTGATTTCTCTTACTAAAATGCATGACAGCAACAGTGTTTAAAAGATAGGTTCAAGGATAGGCAAGGTTCAGACCAGGGGTTCCCAACTTGGGGTCTGCAGACTTATCGGTTAATGGTAAGGCTCCATCGTATTAAAAAAAAGGCTGGGAACCCCTGGTTTAGAGGGATGTGGGCCAAATGCAGGCAAGTGGGACTTGCTCAGACAGGCACCTTGGTCAGCAATGTTCCCTCTCATTCTTTTTACAGCTGTGTGGACCAACCATTTCTCTGAGCGGGAAATTTCTTTTACACAGACTGAAAATTGTGCGGCACTTTAAATGTTTTTTTGAAATATACATACCATGAATATTGACTAGAGACTATCAGCGTACAGCAGGCCGGTGGTTTATTGACAATGAGCTACCGACTTCCATTCTGTGTTTATTGTTACAATTTGTAACAGTGTTGTAATTTGAAACACTGACAATGTAAATACAATGAAGCTGCAAAGTGTTTCAAAGTAAAAGTAGTGGTATGTTTATTATTTAGAAAATTAAGGACCATGCAATCAGCAATTGCCTCTGATTCGCCAAACAATTGATACTAGAATGTACAGAATCAAATATCGCTGTGACGATTGTACGTACTAGTATCAATTGTTTGGCGACAATAAAGTATAAAGTAAAGTATCTGGGCCGACATTTATGTGCCAGGCAGCACCTAATTAATTAACTTGTTTATTTTGGCTTTTTTCTTAAAGTTATGTGCTGGGTGCATTCCGGCCACCGCTGCACCCCTGCATGCTTCGCGGCAATGTATCGGTCTGCAGCCCGGAGGTTGGGGACCACTGGGCTAGAGGGAACAATGTTGGTCAGCATGGATGAGTTGGGCTGAAGGGCCTGTTTCTGTGCTCTATAACTATGTGATCTCAGGCCTCCCTGTGTGAAACTCCTCAGGGCAGTTTTTTAACCCACTTACCTGTACCTCTATGCAGAACTACAGCACAGAAACAGGCCCTTCGGCCCATTGATCCATGCTGACCACGGTTCCCACTTGAGTTGGTCCTGTTTGCCCTTGTTTGGCCCATATTCATAGAAACATAGAAAACCTGCAGCACAATACAGGCCCTTCGGCCCACAAAGCTGTGCCAAACATGTCCCTGCCTTAGAACTACCTAGGCTTACCCATAGCCCTCTATTTTTCTAAGCTCCATGTAGCCATCCAGGAATCTCTTAAGAGACCCTATCGTTTCCGCCTCCACCACCACCCGCAGCCCATTCCACACACTCACCACTCTCTGCGTAAAAAAAACTTACCCCTGACATCTCCTCTAAACCAGGGGTCCGTAACCCTTTGGATGCCGTGGACTTCTTTGGCAGTCTGGTGAATTCTAAGACCCCTCTCAGAATAACATATTATCACAACTGTAACAAGATATGAAAATATCTGTGAATTCTATTGGTGACAAAGTCACAGGTACCGCTAATACTTCATCATTGAAGGAAATGCTACGTTCAGTTAGAAGTTAGTGAAAATAAAGATGTAATTCTTTTCCCATGTAAGTTCACGGAGCCTCTGGAATCTATCCACGGACCCCCGAGGAGTCTGTGGACTCCAGGTTAAGAACCCCTGCAATAAACCTTTCCTTTCCCTGCCTTCTTCATGAGATATCTGCCCGCTTAGTTATGTATCATCAGCAAATCTGGAACTCTTACATTTTGTTCCTTTAACCAGGTGATTAACGTAAAGAGTCTTGGATTGTAATTATTTTGTTATCTGGTGTTCTGAGAGACAAGCGAAGCGTTTTGTTTGTGAGCCATCCAGACAGATCATTCTGTACAGAAATGTGTCAAGGTAGGGCAAAAAGAAAAACAACAGAATTAATGCAGAATAAAGTGTTACAGTTACAGAGAAAGTGTAGTACACACAGACAATAAGGAGCAAGAACATAAAGAGGTGGATTGTGAGTACAGGAGTCTGTCTTATCTACAGGAAGACCATTCTGTATTCTTCTAGTGGGTGGGAGTGGGGTTTGGTCAATGCTTTTGTTAAGGGGGAAGGGGGACCTCGGGGCTTCAATGTTTCCATCGTTCATTCTATGGGGTTTCGAGTTTGGTGGATGTCTGTGAAGAGTACAAATTTCAGGTTGCATACTGTATACATACTCTGATACTAAACAAACCTCTGAACCCTTTATACAGCGGGGTAGAAGCCAGGTGGTACATGTTTCCAGTCTTTTGTATCTACTGCCCAGTGGGAGAGGGGAGAAGAGAGAATGTGCGGAGTGGGGGGAGTCTTCGATTCTGCTTTACTGAGGTAGCGAGAGTGCATGGAGGGGAGGCTTTCTTGGAACTTGCTGTGTCTGAAACTTAACCTTTGTTTGCATGCCACCCACACAGATCATTTCATCACATCGGTGCGTTGCGACAGTACAAGGGAAAAGACCGTAAGGCGTAGGAGACCGTGATTCTCGTTCGGCCCAACAAGTCTGCCCCGCAAAGAAGATACAAAAGACAGTTGGGTAAGAGGAATCAGTTTGTGGATCATCTGAAGAGAGAGAGGCTGCAATTACGGGAAGTTCAGAGGGATCTCGGTGTCACAGAAACAAAGGTCCCACAAGTAGATCAGAACATATTGGCCTTCATTGCAAAGTACAAGAATAAACACAAGAGATTCAAGAATTGGGTTGTTTGGTTACAGAAGATACAGTAACAGAATGCAGAATAAAGTGTTACAGAGAAAGCAATCAAACAATAAGGTGCAAGTTTATAATGTAGTAGAGGTCAAAATTCCATCTTATTGTACTGAATGACAATTCAATAGTGGGATGGAAGCTGTGGTACGTGCTTTCGTTGTTTAAAAAGAGCTAACCTGCCAGTTTGGCAACCTGTGGCCTAGTTCCTGCAATCATTTAGATTTCTTTGTAGCTGCATTCTAGGTGAATACGGCAGGGAGGTGGCCTATAATTAAACATCATCATCAAGTCGTATGACGTGGGCAATCAGGCCTTTGGCCATTTTTCTGCAGGACTGGTGTGCCATTGCTGCCTTTTCTGCCATTGTTGTCTTTACAAGACGCTGACCCCAGTTGTCTCAATGCTCTTCAGAGATTGTCTGCCTGGCATCAGTGGTCACATAACCAGGACTTGTGATATGCACAAGTTGTTCCTGTGGCTTCATGTGACCCTGATTGGGGGGACTAAGCGGGTGCTACACCTTGGCCAAGGGTGACCTGCAGGCCAGCGGAGGGAAGGAGCGCCGTACACCTCCTTTGGTAGAGACGTATCTCCACCCTGCCGCCCCATTTAACAACACTTATACAATTGCTTTCGAATCTGTCAAATGCCAACACAAGTACTCTCTCAGCCTATTTTTACTCTGTGGGAGATATGTGGAAAAGGCTCTGTTGTCACTTGGCTGTTCTCCAGCGTATGAATCAGGAGCAGGGCTTCCACTTAGCAAAGTCACGGGTATAATTGCAACTTCAAGGTGCATTTGCGTGGGTACGTGGGAGGGAGGTGCTGAACACAGACTACTGGGACCAGCAGGGAGGATGCTGTGGTCAGCATGGACCTATTGGGCTGAAAGGACTCTTGGCCTCTGGGGTTCCCTGCCTGAAGGGAATGGGTTCTTTACTCAGTGGGGGCATGGCTACTGTTACTGAAGGAACACAGAATCTGCTGGAAGAACTCATTGGGTCAGAGAGCATCTGTCAGTCCTGATACAGGATTTCAGCTGGAAACATCGACAATTCCTTCCTCCCTCCACGGATGCTACCCGGTCTACTGAGTCCCTCTGCCAGATTCTCTGTTGCTCCAGATTCCAGCATCCGCAGTCTCTTACCTCCATTTTCATTACTGAAAGGCTGTTTCAGATTTAATTCCCCTTCTCTCCTATCAAATTCCTTATTGGGACAGGTTGTTCTCTGGCAAGGATGTGATCGGTAGGTGGGAAGCCTTCAAAGGAGAAATTCTGAGAGTGCAGAATTTGTATGTTCCTGTCAGGATTAAAGGCAAAGTGAGTAGAAATAAGGAACCTTGGTTCTCAAGGGATATTGCAACTCTGATAAAGAAGAAGAGGGAGTTGTATGACATGTATAGGAAACAGGGAGTAAATAAGGTGCTTGAGGAGTATAAGTGCAAGAAAATACTTAAGAAAGAAATCAGGAGGGCTAAAAGAAGACATGAGGTTGCCTTGCCAGTCAAAGTGAAGGATAATCCAAAGAGCTTTTACAAGTATGTTAAGAGCAAAAGGATTGTAAGGGATAAAATTGGTCCTCTTGAAGATCAGAGTGGTCGGCTACGTGCGGAACCAAAGGAAATGAGGGAGATCTTAAATAGGTTTTTTGCATCTGTATTTACTAAGGAAACTGGCATGAAGTCTATGGAATTAAGGGAAACAAGTAGTGAGATCATGGAAACTGTACAGATCGAAAAGGAGGAGGTGTTTGCTGTCTTGAGGAAAATTAAAGTGGATAAATCCCCGGGACCTGACAGGGTGTTCCCTCGGACCTTGAAGGAGACTAGTGTTGAAACTGCAGGGGCTCTGGCAGAAATATTTAAAATGTCGCTGTCTACAGGTGACATGCCGGAGGATTGGAGAGTGGCTCATGTTGTTCCGTTGTTTGAAAAAGGATCGAAAAGTAATCCGGGAAATTATAGGCCGGTAAGTTTAACATCGGTAGTAGGTAAGTTATTGGAGGGAGTACTAAGAGACAGAATCTACAAGCATTTGGATAGACAGGGACTTATTAGGGAGAGTCCACATGGCTTTGTGCGTGGTAGGTCATGTTTGACCAATCTATTGGAGTTATTCGAGGAGGTTACCAGGAAAGTGGATGAAGGGAAGGCAGTAGATATTGTCTACATGGACTTCAGTAAGGCCTTTGACAAGGTCCCGCATGGGAGGTTAGTTAGGAAAATTTCAGTCGCGAGGTATACATGGAGAGGTGGTAAATTGGATTAGACATTGGCTCAATAGAAGAAGCCACTTGCTTCTCTGAGCGGAGGCCTGTGACTAGTGGTGTGCCACAGGGATCAGTGCTGGGTCCATTGTTATTTGTCATCTATATCAATGATCTGGATGATAATGTGGTAAATTGGATCAGCAAATTTGCTGATGATACAAAGATTGGAGGTGTAGTAGACAGTGAGGAAGGTTTTCAGAGCCTGCAGAGGGACTTGGACCAGCTGGAAAAATGGGCTGAAAATGACAGGTGGAGTGTAATACAGACAAGTGTGAGATATTGCACGTTGGAAGGACAAACCAAGATAGAACATACAGGGTTAATGGTAAGGCACTGAGGAGTGCAGTGGAACAGAGGGATCTGGGAATACAGATACAAAATTCCCTATAAGTGGTGTCACAGGTAGATAGGGTCGCAAAGAGAGCTTTTGGTACATTGGCCTTTATTAATCAAAGTATTGAGTATAAGAGCTGGAATGTTATGATGAGGTTGTATAAGGCATTGGTGAGGCCGAATCTGGAGTAATGTGTTCAGTTTTGGTCACCAAATTACAGGAAGGATATAAATAAGGTTGAAAGAATGCAGAGAAGGTTTACAAGGATGTTGCCAGGACTTGAGAAACTCAGTTACAGAGAAAAGTTGAATAGGTTAGGACTTTATTCCCTGGAGCGTAGAAGAATGAGGGGAGATTTGATAGAGGTATATAAAATTATGATGGGTGTAGATAGAGTGAATGCAAGCAGGCTTTTTCCACTGAGGCAAGGGGAGAAAAAGACCAGAGGACATGGGTTAAGGGTGAGGGGGGAAAAGTTTAAAGGGAACATTAGTGGGGGCTTCTTCACACAGAGAGTGGTGGGAGTGTGGAATGAGCTGCCAGACGAGGTGGTAAATGCGGGTTCTTATTTAACATTTAAGAATAAATTGGACAGATACATGGATGGGAGGTGTATGGAGGGATATGGTCCGTGTGCAGGTCAGTGGGACTAGGCAGAAAATGGTTCGGCACAGCCAAGAAGGGCCAAAAGGCCTGTTTCTGTGCTGTAGTTTCTACGGTTTCTATGGTTATCAAGCAGTAGTAAACCAAGGCAACTGGACTTGCTGTGTTGTCTCGAAAACATTTCACCACTCATCCAAGAGGCTCCTTCAGTTCTAAGCCCTGGTGGGTCGTTTTCTGGTTTATAAACTCTGTGAGTTGTTTAAAGGTATTGCAATCACATGCGGGTCATTAAGAGATAATGAGAGGGTCATTAGCCTTATCTTTGCATGAATGGAGTTGTGTGTGGCCGATAAACAGATGTGTGCAGTTCTCGTTGCACTGGACAGTATGTACAATATTGCTCTGTTTATGTCTGGGTGCCAGGTTCTTGGGATGCACATGTGGTGGGTGTCTGGAATGCACGGCCTGGGGGGGTGGTAGAGGCAGTAACATTAGAGTCTTCTGAGAGGTGTTTCAATATGTGCATGAATGTGAATAAAGTGGAAGGATATGGACATCGTGCAGACAGAGGGGATTAGTTTAGCTGGCTGTTTGATTACCACTGTAATTAGTTCAGTATGACACTGTGGGCCGAAGGGCCTGTTCCTGTGTTGTACTGTTCCATGTCTAACAGTACAGTACAGCGCCGGTCCTTCAGTTACTATGCTCCTGTGCTGTGTACAATACCATAGAAACCACAGAAAAACTACAGCTCAGAAACAGGCCTTTTGGCCCTTCTTGGCTGTACCGAACCATTTTCTGCCTAGTCCCACTGACCTGCACACGGACCATATCCCTCCATACACCTCCCATCCATGTATCTGTCCAATTTATTCTCAAATGTTAAATAAGAACCTGCATTTATCACCTCGTCTGGCAGCTCATTCCATACTCCCACCACAGAAGCCCCCCCAATGTTCCCTTTAAACTTTTCCCCCCTCACCCTTAACTGCCCCTGGTTTTTTTCTCCCCTTGCCTCAGTGGAAAAAACCTGCTTGCATTCACTCTATCTATACTGTGACGAGAATACACATAAATTAAGATGTTTGCTGGCCTGGGCTAGCATCAGTGGCATCAGCAGTTGGTCTGCCACCTGTCCTCAGGGGAAGGAGAGATAAGGAACAATGAAGCATCATCTGGAGATGTGTAATGAAGGGACGGGAGAGAGGGCTGTCTAGAGCGGCTCCCCCTTTGAACCCTGAACTGTTTGAAGTGATGGACAGGCGATACCCCAGCAGGGGGATAAAAAGGGACAGGTTCGCTAAGGCAAACACACACGACACCCGAGGTAACGAGACCCTGGGAGTGGTGCGCCTCTCATGAGTCGGTGGGAAGTACCGGACCTTAAACGCACAGGGTGAAAAGGTACGATCAGCGGGAATCCGGTGTGTGACCGCCCTTGCTTGGGTGCCGGGTTCACTGCAGAGGATCGACCGCATCTGGAGGAGGGGTCACAGTCGGTGACCTCAGGTGACATCACAAAGGACCCGCCTGAAAGCTGCTTGTGAGCAATATCGCCGGTCTGTGAGCGGAAGCCGTTCTGAATGATCAGTCGTTCCCGTTCTCTCTCTCCCCCACCCCCACGTTGTACATCACCATGGCAACGATTACTGCGAACTGAACTATTAAATTGAACTGGACTTTTGTGTCACTTTGAAACTGGTCATTTACCCCTAGACAACGATAGAGCTTGATTGATGCTGTTATTTTAATTCTGTGCACATGTGTGTTTATCATTGCTGAACTGTTGCATTTATTATCCTTTCGATTACTGTGTTGCTTGTTTCTTTAATAAAACTTTCTTAGTTCTCGTAATCCAGACTCCAACTGAGTGATCCATTTCTGCTGGTTTGGCAACCCAGTTACGGGGTATGTAACAATACCCATCACAATTTTATATACGTCTATCAAATCTCCCCTCATTCTTCTACGCTCCAGGGAATAAAGTCCTAACCTATTCAACTTTTCTCTGTAACTGAGTTTCTCAAGTCCCGGCAACATCCTTGTAAACCTTCTCTGCACTTTTTCAACCTTATTAATATCCTTCCTGTAATTTGGTGACCAAAACTGAACACAATACTCGAGATTCAGCCTCACCAATGCCTTATACAACCTTATCATAACATTCCAGCTCTTATACTCAATACTTTGATTAATAAAGGCCAATGTACTAAAAGCTCTCTTTGCGACCCTATCTACCTGTGACGCCACTTTTAGGGAATTGTGTATCTGTATTCACAGATCCCTCTGTTCCACTGCACTCCTCAGTGCCTTACCATTTACCCTGTAAATACCCCTTTGGAACGACTCTCACTGCAGGGTATGGTTTCCCTTTAAGCAATGTACCTTTAAATTGACTTAATCAACTACAGATGTCATGATCTTCTGAAGGACTCGACAGACTTGACTCTCAAGCAAGCAAGTACGGCACCTTTAAGTGGTGGCTGGAGGGGTGGGGACTCCAGGCCAGGCTGAGGCCCCCTCTTCCCGGTATCTTGTTGGCAAATGTGCTGTTGCTGGAGAATAAGATTGAGGACCTGAGGGCAAGATTGCTGTATCGAGGGGGGATGAGGAATTGTTGTGTTCTGTGTTTTACTGAGACGTGGCTAACTCAGAGTTTGGCAGATGCAGCGATCAGACCCAAAGGCTTCTCGATACACAGAACGTACCAAACTGCCGATTTGGAAAAGGCAAAAGGTGGAAGTGTGTGTTTCATGATAAACTCTTTGTGGAGCTCCAATGTGGTGGCTTTGGTGAAATCATGTTCCCCTGATTGAACACCTAACGGCCAAATGTCGTCCATTCTATTTATCAAGAGAGCTTTCCTCCATAATCCTGACCACAATTTACATCCCACCATCGGCTGACTGTAATCAGTCACTTGAGATACTGCATGATGCCGTCACCAAACAAGAAACAGTCCATCCCAACACATTTCAGATCACAGTTGGGGATTCCACTCAGGCTTGTTTGAAGAAATCCCTCCCCAGTTACAATCAGCATATAACCTGTAGCACCAGGGGTCCCAAGACACTAGACCACTACTAGGCTAAGATAAGGAATGCTGTCCGTTCCATGCCCGGACCTGACTTTGGGAAATCAGATCACTTGGCTGCCCTTCTCCTCCCTTTATACAGGCAGAGGCTAAAGAGCAAAGCTCCAGAGATTAGGACAACAAAGAGAAGATCGCAAGGGGCAGAGGAGTGGCTACGGGGCTGCTTCGAGTCGCTGGACTGGACCGTTTTCAAGAATCCATCTGTGGATCTGAATGGTTATCATGGACTTTATAAAAACAGTTGTAGGTGAGTGTGCCCCCACAAAATCATTCCGAGTCTTTCTTCCCCGACCAGAAACCCTGGATGAACCATGATATCCACCATCTGCTGAAGACCAGATCAGAGATGTTCAAGATTCACAACCAAGAAAGTTATAAAAGGGCCAGGAATGATCTCTGGAAAGCCATCTGACGGGCCAAGTGGCAATTCCAGTCCAGACCAGGCTTGAATCAATGAAGGATGTTGAAAGCGTCCAGTGAAGGACGCTTCGCTTTCAGATGAGCTCAGTGCCTTCTATGCTCACTTTGACTGTCAAATCACGGAGTAACCTTCGCGAACTCCGACGGCCGCTGATGATCCTGGGTTTCGGTCTCTGAGGCTGATGTGAGCGCATCCTTCAGGAGGGTGAACCCACGGAAAGCATCCGGTCCAGATGGGAAACGTGGCCGAGTACTAAAGATCTGTGCTGATCATCTGGTTGGAGTGTACACTGAGATCTTTAACCTCTCACTTTGGCAGTCTGAGTTACCCACCTGCTTCAAGCGGGTTTCAATCATACCAGTGCCCAAGAAGATTGTAGTAACCTGCCTCAATGACTATAGTCCAGTGGCACTTGCATCCACAGTGATGAAATGTTTCTGAGTTGAAATATATTTATTCCTGCCTGAGGAGTGATGTGGATCCACTCCATTTTGCCCCCCGAAACAACAGGTCCACAGCAGATTCTATTTCATTGGCTCTTCACTCAACCCTGGAACATCTGGACAGCAAAGGTGCATACGTCAGGATGCTCTTCATTGACTACAGCTCGGCATTCAGTACCATCATCCCCTCAAAACTAATCAATAAGCTTCAAGAACTAGGCCTCAATACCTCCTCATGAAATTGGATTCTCGATTTCCTCAGTTGCAGATTGGATAACCTTGGATAACCAGGGGTAACCTTCCCCAGTTTGGATTGGCAACAACATCTCCTCCACAATCACTGTCAGCACAGGTGCCGCGCACGGCTGAGTGCTTGGCCCCCTGCTCTACTCGCTTTACGCTTACGATTCCGAGGCTCAACACAGCTCCAGTGCCATACCTCAGGTTTGTTGATGACACCACTGTCATAGGCTGATCGAGCTGACGAGTCAGCATGTCGGAGGAAGATTGAAAATCTGGCTGAGTGGTGCCAAAGCAACCTCTCACTCAATGTCAGCAAGACCAAGGAGCTGATTGTTGACTTCAGGAGGAGGAAATGAGCGGTTCATGAGCCAGTCCTCATTGGGGATCAGAGATGGAGAGGGTCAGCAACTTTAAAATCCTCAGTGTTATCATTTCAGAGGGTCTGTCGTGGGCCCAACATGTAACTGCAATTAAGAAAGCATGACAGCACCTCTACTTCCTTAGGAGTTTGCAAACATTTGGCATGACAACCAAGATGCTGACAAACTTCTATTGATGTGTGGTGGAGAGTATATTGACTGGCTGTTTCTTGAACAGAAAATCCTACTAAGAGTAGTGGATCCAGCCCAGACCACCAGGGGTAAAGCCCTCTCCACCACTGAGCACGTCTACATGGAGCATTGTCACAGGCAAGCAGCATCCATCATCAGGGACACCCGCACCCAGGCCGTGCTCTCTTCTCACTGCTACCATCAGGAAGGAGGTACAAGAGCCTCAGGACCCACACCACCAGGTTCAGGAACAGTTATTACCCCTCAACCATCAGGCTCTTGAACCAAAGGGGGATAACTTCACTCTTGCCCCATCACTGAACTCTCCCGTGATGAATGGATTTGTATGGCTACCATGCAAAACAAAGTTGTTCGCTGTATCCCAGTACATGTGACAACAATAAACTTTCAAACACATTTCATAGGGAAGGCAAGTGCAATGTTAACATTCACTTCGAGAGGACTAGAATATAAGAGCAAGGATGTAATGCTGCGGCTTTATAAGGCATTGGCCAGACCACTTTCGGAGTATTGTGAGCAGTTTTGGGCCCCGTTATCTGAGAAAGGATGTAGGTCCAGGAGGTTATGAGAATGATCCAGGAATGAAAAGGTTAATGTATAAGGAGTATTTGATGGCTCTGGGCCTGTACTCACTGGAGTTTAGAGGAATGAGTGGGTATCTCATTGAAAACTAGCAAATAGTGAAAGGCCCAAATAGAGTGGACGTGCAGAGTAAGTTCCCAATGGTGGGAGGATCTAGGGGCAGAGGCCACAGTCTGAAGAGAAGGACATCCCTGAAGAACAGATTTTTAAAAAATGCACAGTTGAAATTTCACACCCCTTTTCTGAATGTCCCCAAATGCTACAGATGAGGAGGAATTATTTTAGCCAGAGGCTGAGGCTGGTGAGCCTGTGGAACTTATTGCCATAAACGCCTACTGGAGGCCAAGTCATTGTGTATATTTAAAACAGAGGTTGATAAGTTGCCAATTAGTCAGGGTGTCAAAGGTTACGGGGAGAAGGCAGAGAGTGGGGTTGAGAGGGATAATAAATCGGCCATGATAGAATGGTGGAGCAGACTCGATGGGCTGAATGGCCTTAATTCTGCTCCTACAACATATCTGATGGTCCTACTGAAAGGGGCAATGTTTGCTTTGTCTCCCACCTCCCAATCCATGTTATTTTCTAATTATTTCCCACTCTTCAGGTCACTTGGATGTAACTACACCAAACTGTGATCTCCTTTCTGGCAAGAAGGAAATGAAGCGGCTCTACTTCATACTACTGTTGGACCTCCCCTTAAACAGCCGCGTGTTCCCCGCTGGAACGCTGGCCGCCATCCCCGAGTCCGACTACCTGAAGGAGATGGAGAGGGAGGTGGGTTCGCGCCGCCGACTGAAATTCCAGCTGGTGGACGCGGAGGTGAGCCTGGAGCTGGAGCTGGACACCCTGCAGCTGCTGAGTGAGCAGGAGGCGGGGCTGCTGCAGGCCGTCAGCCCCTCGGCCCGGCGGCTATACTTCTACCTGGAGGAGAAGAATGCGCTGCAGGCCGCCCTGCAGCTGAAGCCGGGCGACCCAGTGACTCTGGAGCACAACTCCGAGGCCCTTCCCGGCATCCTCAGGTACAAAGGCAGCATCGTGGACAACCTCGTGCTCTCTGGCACCTACTTCGGCATCGAGCTGCAGGTAAGCCTCTTTTGCTCCCGATTTGGCGCAGAGGACATTTACAGGGACGTTGCTGGGATTTGGGCACCTGAGTTATAGGGAGAGGTTGAACAGGTTAGGATTTGAATCCCCAAAGTGTAAGAGAACAAAGGCACACCTTGTTGCTGTGTACAGGATTATGAGGGGTATGGTGGTTAGTGGTTGTCCGTTGTGTCCGACGTTGACAGGAAAGTTGCGTGGGAGAGCTTTTAAAGTGGAAAAGCCATTGTATTGGGGCAAATCCACTCTCTCAGTTTTCTGCAGGTTTGGTCCCCTAATCTGAGGAAAGACATGCTTGCCATAGAGGGAGTACAAAGAAGGTTCACCAGATTGATTCCTGGGATGGCAGGACTTTCATATGATGAAAGACTGGATCGACTAGGCTTATACTCTCTGGAATTTAGAAGATTGAGGGGGGATCTTATTGAAACGTATAAAATCCTAAAGGGATTGGACAGGCTAGATGCAGGAAGATTGTTCCCGATGTTGGGGAAGTCCAGGACGAGGGGTCACAGTTTGAGGATAAAGGGGAAGCCTTTTAGGACCGAGATGAGGAAAAACTTCTTCACACAGAGAGTGGTGAATCTGTGGAATTCTCTGCCACAGGAAACAGTTGAGGCCAGTTCATTGGCTATATTTAAGAGGGAGTTAGATATGGCCCTTGTGGCTAAAGGGATCAGGGGGTATGGAGGGGAAGGCTGGTGCAGGGTTCTGAGTTGGATGATCAGCCATGATCATACTGAATGGTGGTGCAGGCTCGAAGGGCCGAATGGCCTACTCCTGCACCTATTTGCTATGTTTCTCTCGACCTCAGAATTCTGGGTCCAGTGATACCAGCAAGCATCACCAACTGGGGTGTTCCTCGGTTTCTTCTTTCTTTTCAAATCTTTTTATTGTTATATACAGAAAAAATAACGAGTACATTAAAGTAACAACACTTACAATGTCTCAAAAAAGACATTATCTTAAAGATTGAAAAAAATTTTTGTGATAACAAAAAAAAACCTACTGAGCAGAAAAGTGAGAAAAAAAGAGAACCCATTAGGTGTACAACCCCGGAGCCATGCGTCATACACAAAGCTTCTAAAAATAAACATCAAACAGCCAGCAAGAAAAGAAAATATACTAAAACATTTACAATTAGATCGTGGAAAAATTATATCAATTAACTCAAATGATAATAACGAGCAAATGAGCCCCATCTTTTCTCAAAATCAAATAAAGGTTCAAAGGTTCGACTTCTAATTTTCTCCAAACTAAGACATAGCATCACTTGAGAGAACCATTGTGATAAAGTGGGAGCTGATGTGTCCTTCCACTTCAACAAAATGGCCCTCCTAGCTATCAACGTAACACATGCAATAACATGTTGGTCAGACACGGAAATACCATGAATATTTTGAGGAATTATTCCAAAAAGTACAGTTAATTTATTAGGTTGTAGATTAATTTTACATGCTTTAGAAATTGTTGAAAAAACCAACTTCCAGAACTGTTTCAATATAGAACAAGACCAAAACATATGTGTCAGTGTAGCTATCTCAGTTTTACATCTATCACAATGACTACCAACATTAGAAAGTCTCTCCTTCGTCAAATGATAACGATGTACAATTTTGAAATTGAATCAATGAATGGATAGCACAGATTGAAGAGGAGTTAACCAACTTCAAACTCCGCATCCAATCCTCCAAAGATAAAAGTCAAATTAAGTTCTTCCCAATCCTGTTTAATCTTAGATAAAGGACACTTATCCCATTGTAATAATAAATTACAAAAATATTTAAGTAATTTTCCTTACATATTAGAGGCTGACCTGTTAGATACTATTATGAGTATGAATCCTTTGATTAAGGGGTCTTCATTGGTTTCATTGGATGACCATGACATCTTCTGTTCCTTGCCATGCCCTTCGCTCTCCATAAAGTGTTGCAGAGCGGCCTTCCTGTCCGTTGGATCTGTCCGTCGACCTCATCCGCCCAGTCTGCCAGAGCTGACTCGGTGTTCTGGGACGGGCACATCTCTGTCTTACCGGGGCGTGAGTCCCGCCGAGCACCTCCGCCTGGTTTAGCCCGCCAGTCGAAGCGGTGCACTGGGGTGTGGCCTCTCTCGCGTGCTAACGGCTACTCGGAGCCACAGGTGAGAACTGAGTACCTGGTGGGGAGCAAAGGTGAGTGAGCTGCCCCAGAATGGGCACAGCAAGCCCCTTCACCAGAGGAGCTACCCCTCCCTGGACACCCCTTACTCCCCAGGAGGGGCATAGATAGGGAGACAGCAAGCAGGCTTTTGACAGTGAGACTAGAATGAGGTCACAGGTTGAGGTTCAGATTTATTTATTGCATGTACATTGAAACAAGCAGTGAAATGTGCCCTTTGCATTAATAACCAATGCACCCATGGTTAACCCACAAGTGTCGCAACACATTCCAGCACCAACATGGCATCCCCACCGTGCTTGGCAAAGCAGCAACAACACAAACATCAGCAAAACAAGCCCCATTCCCATCCCTCTCAAACACAGGCAGGCCAGGATGGGTGGCCTTTGGCCCTCCAGTCCTTGTCCTCGGATTCTCAGGCCTGTAAGTTCGGACTTCACCCAGCTCACTTGCTGATCACGGCCCGGGCCTTGATGTACACATTGTGGATAGTTTTAGGGGAATCCAAGGGGGATCATCCTTACTGGGAGGGTGGTGAGAATGTGGACATGGACCTGGTTTCACTGCTTAAGAGAAGTTTGGATAGGAGGGGTGTGGAGGGCTATGGTCCAGGTGCAAGTCGAGGGAACTAGGCCGAATATCAGGCCAGCACAGACTAGCTGGGCTGAAGGGCCTGTGTCTGTGCTGTAGTGTTCGATGACTTCCTATAAACCCCAACACATCTTAGATAAATTCCAGGACATCTTCAATGCCTTAAAAAGACAGCATCCATCATTAAGGACCATATCACCCAGGTCATGCCCTGTTCTATTGCTACTAACAGGGAGGAGATACAGGAGCCTGAAGGCGCACACTCAACAATTCAGGAACAGCTTCTACCCTCTGCCATCCCATTTCTGAATGGACATTGAAACCATGAATACTACCTCACTATTTTCTAGTTTTGCACTACTTATTTAACTAATACACACTCTCTCACACACACACACACACACACACACACACACACACTCACACACTCACGCTCACACACACACTCTCACACTCACACTCACACTCACATGCACTCACGCTCACACACACACACACACTCACACTCACTCACACTCACACGCACTCACACACACACACACACACTCGCACTCACACACACTCACACTCTCACACTCACACACACACTCACACTCACACACACACTCACTCACACACACACACACTCACACTCACATACACTCGCACGCACACACACACACACACACATAGAAACATAGAAAATAGGTGCAGGAGTAGGCCATTCGGCCCTTCGAGCCTGCACCGCCATTTATTATGATCATGGCTGATCATCCAACTCAGAACCCTGCACCAGCCTTCCCTCCATACCCCCTGATCCCCGTAGCCACAAGGGCCATATCTAACTCCCTCTTAAATATAGCCAATGAACTGGCCTCAACTGTTTCCTGTGGCAGAGAATTCCACAGATTCACCACTCTCTGTGTGAAGAAGTTTTTCCTCATCTCGGTCCTAAAAGGCTTCCCCTTTATCCTCAAACTGTGACCCCTCGTTCTGGACTTCCCCAACATCGGGAACAATCTTCCTGCATCCAGCCTGTCCAATCCCTTTAGGATTTTATACGTTTCAATCAGATCCCCCCTCAATCTTCTAAATTCCAATGAGTACAAGCCCAGTTCATCCAGTCTTTCTTCATATGAAAGTCCTGCCATCCCAGGAATCAATCTGGTGAACCTTCTTTGTACTCCCTCTGTGGCAAGGATGTCTTTCCTCAGATTAGGGGACCAAAACTGCACACAGTACTCCAGGTGTGGTCTCACCAAGGCCTTGTACAACTGCAGTAGTACCTCCCTGCTCCTGTACTTGAATCCTCTTGCTATAAATGCCAGCATACCATTCGCCTTTTTCACCGCCTGCTGTACCTGCATGCCCACTTTCAATGACTGGTGTATAATGACACCCAGGTCTCGTTGCACCTCCCCTTTTCCTAATCGGCCACCATTCAGATAATAATCTGTTTTCCTATTTTTGCTACCAAAGTGGATAACTTCACATTTATCCACATTAAATTGCATCTGCCATGAATTTGCCCACTCACCCAACCTATCCAAGTCACTCTGCATCCTCTTAGCATCCTCCTCACAGCTAACACTGCCGCCCAGCTTCGTGTCACCCGCAAACTTGGAGATGCTGCATTTAATTCCCTCATCCAAGTCATTAATATATATTGTAAACAACTGGGGTCCCAGCACTGAGCCTTGCGGTACCCCACTAGTCACTGCCTGCCATTCTGAAAAGGTCCCGTTTATTCCCACTCTTTGCTTCCTGTCTGCTAACCAATTCTCTATCCACATCAATACCTTACCCCCAATACCGTGTGCTTTAAGTTTGCACACTAATCTCCTGTGTGGGACCTTGTCAAAAGCCTTTTGAAAATCCAAATATACCACATCCACTGGTTCTCCCCTATCCACTCTACTAGTTACATCCTCAAAAAATTCAATGAGATTCGTCAGACATGATTTTCCTTTCACAAATCCATGCTGACTTTGTCCAATGATTTCACCGCTTTCCAAATGTGCTGTTATCACATCTTTGATAACTAACTCTAGCAGTTTCCCCACCACCGACGTTAGGCTAACCGGTCTATAATTCCCCGGTTTCTCTCTCCCTCCTATTTTAAAAAGTGGGGTTACATTAGCCACCCTCCAATCCTCAGGAACTAGTCGAGAATCTAACGAGCATCCACTATTTCTTGGGCTACTTCCTTAAGCACTCTGGGATGCAGACCATCTGGCCCTGGGGATTTATCTGCCTTTAATCCCTTCAATTTACCCAACACCACTTCCCTACTAACATGTATTTCTCTCAGTTCCTCCATCTCACTGGACCCTCTGTCCCCTACTATTTCTGGAAGATTATTTGTGTCCTCCTTAGTGAAGACAGAACCAAAGTAATTATTCAATTGGTCTGCCATGTCCTTGCTCCCCATGATCAATTCACCTGTTTCTGTCTGTAGGGGACCTACATTTGTCTTTACCAGTCTTTTCCTTTTTACATATCTATAAAAGCTTTTACAGCACACACACACACTTTAATTCAGCTTTTCTTGCTATTATTATGTTTTGTGCTGTGCTGCTGCTGCAAAGGCAACTAATTTCACAACATATGTTTGTGATATTAAACCTGACCCAGTTTCCCGCCTGTAACTCATTCTCAGGGATATAGCCTGCTTATTCCATCCAGTATGTATGTATTTGCACATATATTAAAATACTTCAGTAAGTTGTGCACAAATAGAATTGTTAAAGAAGTACTGAGGTAGTGTTCGTAGGTCGAATGTCCATTCACAGGTCCGATGGCAGAGGGGAAGAATCTGTTCGTGAGTCGTTGAGTGTGTTCCCTCAGGCTCCTGTACCCCCTCCCTGATGGTAGCAATGAGAAGAGGGCATGTCCCAGGTGATGGGGGTCCTTAATGATGGACGCCGTCTTTTTGAGGCGTCACTTTTTGAAGATGTCCTGGAATTTGTCTAAGGAATATTGGGGTTTATAGGAAGTTGTGGAGTATTGGAGCTGGCAGACCATAAGGGTGCAAGAGTATAACAAGGTAGACTTGCTGTTAAAAGTTGATTTTATTGCACTAGGGGACTGTTGAACAGTTGTGTACTTGACCTAGAGTACATCCCTTGCCACTCCCTGCATATTCATGGTCTAACAAACTCTTAATCATTGCGATTGTATCTGCGTCCACCATCGCTTATGGCGGTACATTCCAGGCACCCTGCACACTGTGTGGGGGAAAAAAAATGCCCCTTGGAATTTGCCCCCTCTCACCTTAAATACAAGCCCTCTGGTATCACCCTGGGGAAAAAATTCTGACCATCTACTCATAACTATCGCTCTCATAAATTTGTAAACTTCCATCAGGTTTGCTCTGAGCCTGCTATTCTGTATATATTTGCCCAAAGTTTGTAACTCATTCCTGGGTATCTGTTAATCCATGTAGAAGTCCTCCAAATTCCTCAATTATAGTCCAACCTGTATCCCGCTCATGGGCATCTGTTATTCCATACATCATCATTGTGTGCCATGTCGTATGACATCATCATTATGTGCCATGTCGTATGATGTGGGCGATCATGCTCTTTGACCATGATTACTCTTGACAAATTTGTTCACAGAAGTGGTTTGCCATTGTCTTCTTCTGGGCAGTGTCTTTACAAGACGGGTGAGCCCAGCCATTATCAACACTCTTCAGGTGTTGTCCGCCTGGCGTCAGTGGTCGCGTAACCAGGACTTGTGATGTGCACCTCTGCTCCCATGGCTTCCCGTGACCCTGATCAGGGGAGGGCTAAGCAGGTGCTACACCTTGCTCATGGGTGACCTGGAGGCTAACAGACAGAAGGAACACCTTACACCTCCTTTGGGAGAGGCATATCTCC
The DNA here is from genome assembly GCF_030028105.1 of Mobula birostris. NCBI lineage: Eukaryota > Metazoa > Chordata > Chondrichthyes > Myliobatiformes > Myliobatidae > Mobula > Mobula birostris. Next base: position 62,536 of record NW_027274656.1, on the reverse strand, counting down.
ACCCCACCACCCAAATTCCATATGCATTACCTCCCAGATTCCCACTTGTAACGGATACCCGGGAGGGAGGTATACATCAGAATCAGGTTCATTATCACTAACGTATGCTGTGAAATCCTTTGTTTTGTGGCAGCAATACATGAAAAATGACTGTAATTTACAACAGTTTGTACTGTGGTGGAGTCCAGGACCAGAGGGCACAGTCTCAATCCCTTTAGAATGGAGACGAGGAGGAATTCCTTCAGCGAGAGTGGTGGTGAATCTATGGAATTCTTTTACACAAGTCATTGGGTATATTTATAGCGGTGGGTGATAGATTCTAGATTAGTCAGGATGTCAAAGGTTATGGGGAGAAGGCAGAAAAATGGTGTGATGGAATGGGGAGCAAACTTGGTGAGCTGAATGGCCTTATTCTGGTCTTATCGTGTTATTAAAAAAAACAAATAGTTCCAAAAACAATCAAATGTCCTGAATCCCACAATTTTCCTTCACACATCGTCAAACATTGAATACTTACTGGTGTTGAAGGGGTGGGGGAATTCACTCATCTGTCCCACCCCCTCCACTGCAAAACCTCCCCTTCTCTACTTCTTGTTGCTTTGTCCAGGTGGATGCAGACTTTGACGGGCTAAATGATGGAATGTATGGCGGGAAGCAGTACTTCCAATGCAGGGAAAACCATGGGTTCTTTGCGCCTTTCATCAAGGTGAAACCGCAAAGGAGTTCTGTGGATACTAGACAGCCGGCGCTCACGGTGAGCCCGAATCACACCAGTACCGAGCACGGTTGTCCTGTGAACCCTGGAGACCGCGTGGCCATCTACATGGAAGACAGGATAAAGGAAGGGACGGTGATGGGCCTCTTTCAAAGGGGATCAATGGTTGCAGTCAGCTTTAAGCAGGTGAGTGGTCACATCTCGGACTGTTCAATGGGAGATAGAAACTAGACTTGGAGCACACAGGTAATCCCATGAAGGAAGGTTGGGCAACCAAGGCTCCAGTTTTCAGCTGGAGTTCAGAAGGATTGATTGGTTTACTATTGTCTCATGGACCGAGATACGGTGAAAAACATTCACTTGGGTGCCATCCAGACATATCACGCCATGTACAAGTACGGTGAGGCCGAGTCAGAGCACTACCACACAGAAACAGGCCCTTCAGCCCCTCTAACCTGCCAAACTGCTACCACAGCCCTCCATGCCTCTCCCAGCCACGTACCTATCCAAGTTTCTCTTTAAGTGTTGAAATCGAACCTGCATCCACCACTTCCGCTGGTGGCTGGTTCCATGCCCTCACCAGAGTTCACAGTAAATTTCTTTCTTTTTGTAATTTATTTTTTATTGAATTTCATCATCAAACAAACATTTCCAGAAGATGTATTTCAGATACTGTACATATATATCATATAATCATATTTGTCACAAATCTCCACATAATATTTATCTGAGGTATACACTTACAGAAAGGAGAGGAAAGAAAGAACAATCGAAAGAAGAAAACTATGTACAGAGTAGGGAGTGATCTTTTTTTTTTACAACATATTCATTGATTTGTGAGAATAAAATCAGGCCTATGAGGTGTTATATAGTTAAACCATTTTTTCCGGTATGAATAAAATTGTTCCAACTTATGATTAACAGATGCTGTTATCTTCTCCATTTTGTAAATGTCCATTGCAATTTCTGTCCATGCATTTAGAGTTGGGCTCTTCTGTGATAATCATTTCCTGGTAAGGGTCTTTTACCAGCCACCAGCAGTAAATTCATTAAATATTTATCTCTTTTCAACCATTCTTGAGGTATATACCCAAAATATATGGTCTTACTTTCTAAGGGTATTTCACATTTGAAGATGTCTTGTAGGGCATTGTGTATCCCACTCCAATAGTCTTTGATAACGGGGCATTCCCAGAAAATATGATAATGGTTTGCATTTTAATTTCCACAATTTCTCCAGCAAACAGGGAGGTTACTATCATAATGGGATTTCTGAGAGGGTGTAATAAAATATCATATCAAGTTTTTCCACCCAAACTCCCTCCATTTCTGTGAACTGGTACACTTCCATTGATACCTCCATATTATTGTCTATTCTTCCTCAGATATTATTATCCCTCCTTCCTTCTCCCATTTTGTTTTAATGTATGAAGTCGAATGTGTTTTAAGATTTGACAAACCCTTATACACGCTTGAAATGATTCTACTACTGTTGTCTGAATTATATGCTTTTCTAAATAGCTCTATCAGACATGTACTTGCCTTGGTTACATTTTTAACCATCCTATTAACACACTGTCGCGTTTGTAAATACCGGTAAAAGTCTTGTTTTTCTAATAAGTGTTTCTCTTTGAGCATTTCAAAACTGAACAATGTTCCTTCTTTCATTATATTGCAAATAGCTGTTGTTCCTTTAGCTGTCCAGTCATTAAATCTAGCATCCAATTTATTCGGCGTAAGATCCCAGTCATATGCACACCATTTAAGAATTGCAATGTCTCTCTCTAGTTTATATCCTTTTATAATGGTTTTCCATATTTTAAGAGTCCATTTCACCCACGGGTTATCAATAGTATTTATGTAACTTTGTAGGTTGTTATTGGCCAAAATTGCCTGTATGGGGATGGAAAGTATCCTCTCCTCAATGTTTTTCCATTGAGCGACATATGATGGGTTGCACCAACATATCACAGCTCTCAACTGTGCTGCAAAATAATAATCTCTAAGAGAAGGTAGGCCCCATCCTCCCCTTTTCTTTGGCTAATTGCAAAGTTTTGAGACAAACCCTAGGCCTTTTACCTTGCCATATATATCTTGATAGCATCTTGTTCCATTCATTGAATTGATTTTGGGTAATCTCTATTGGTAGGGTCTGAAAGAGGTATAGTAGTCTGGTCAGTATATTCATTTTAATAGACTCAATCCTTGAACTGAGACCAAGAAAAGGAATAAATATCGAGAACATGAGCTGAAGAGCCCTTGGCAGTGAGTCCATCGGTTGTGGGAACAGTTCAGGGATGGGGCAAGTGAAGTTATCCCTTTGGTTCAAAAGCCTCATGTTTGAGGGTTAGAAACTGTTCCTGAACCTGGTTGTTACCCCCTCTGAGTGAAGAAGTTCCACCCCATTTTCCCCTTAACCTTTAACCCATGACCTCTTGTTCTAGTCTCACCCAACCTCAGTGGAAAAAGCTTCTTGCAGTACAAATTTGATTATCATTCAACCATACATGAATATAGCCAAGAGAAAAGGCATTCCCCGAGGGCCAAGATGTAAAACACATTACCAACAACACACAGCATACTACACGTGGTACATAGTACAAATAGCATATATGGTTACGATTTCATAAAAACATAAAGTCAGAACAAAAAAAAAAAATATATATATATATAGTCCAAGTCCCTGAGTGGCACGACTTGATTGATGGAAAGTTGTCCTGGTCCAGTTTGTTCATTCACCGAGCAAACACTGGAGAGCAGCACTTATGGGAGGGGCCAGCCGCCAACCTAGTACGGATTCGAGTGTGCCCTACAGAGGCCCTCCCACACTGCCCTTTCTCCTGGATGGCTGCTGCAGGCGAGTCTGCGGCCGAGGCGATGCAGCTCCCTCGCCAGGACAATCACTTGCCCCATTTGTTGGATCACACACTATCTTGGCACAACGATACACAATGGCAGTGGTCTTCAACCTCTGGGCCGCGGACCGATACCGGGCCGCGAAGCGTGCAGGGGTGCAGTGGTGGCCGGGACGCACCCAGCACATCATTAAGAAAAAAGCCGAAATAAACAAGCTAATTGATTAGGTGCTGCCCGGCACGTAAATGTCGGCCCAGATCAGAGGTGACTGCCAGCTTTTTTCTTAAAGATGTGCTGGGTGCGTCCTGGCCACCGCCGCACCCCTGCATGCTTCGCGGCCCGGTATCGGTCCCCGGCCCGGAGGTTGGGGACCACTGCACAACAAGCCCAGACAACAACAACAGTACACAATAAGTCTGGCTCCATTGCTATCAAGCAACTCACTAATGTGATGGTCCTTCAGCACTTGATCTTCTTAGTATCCAGCAGTGACTTATGATCATGAAAAGGACATAAAAGACGAACAAATGTACCTTTGATTGGACCCGATGTGGCCACTGCATCTGAGCGAGCCCTCATCTTACTGTTTACTATTTACCCTAACTATACTCCTCATATCTATGTCTCTATCAAATCTTCTCTCATTCTCTTGCGCTCCAGGGAATAAATTCCTAACCTAATCACTATTTCCCTATAACTCAGGTCCTCAAGTATTGGCAACATCCTTGCAAATTTTCTCTGCGCTATTTCAATCTTATTGATATCTTCCCCGTAGCTGGACGACCAGAACTACACACGGTTCTTCAAATTTAGTCTCACCAATTTTGCAACTTCAGTATAATATCCCAACTTATGTACCCAGTTCTTTGGTTTGTGAAGGCCAAGGTGCCAAAAGCTTTCTTTACGACCCTATTTGTACCCCCGATGATTTTATTGACCTCTGTAAGATCGCTCTTCATTTTATCTCCAGTGGTTCAGTGAATAAAAATCCTAGCCTGTCCAATCTGCTCAGTCTCTCGAATCCTGCCAACATTCTTGTGAATCTTTTCTGCGCTCTTTCCAGTTAAATAACATCTCTCCTGTACCGCGCTGACTCCTCCGGGTATGGCCTCACCGGCAACCTACACATCTGCACCATGACCTCCCAACTCCAGTATTTTGCACCGACCCGCCTGAGGATCTGCCCCCTCTGTTCCAGGACCCGTCGAAGGGAGAAAGGCTGGAATCCATGATGACCATCCCACTGGAGTCCATCATCAAGACGGAAATGCTGCAGCCCCCCCGAAACGTCCAACACAGCATCTGTGAGTGGTGTGGGGGGACGTCTCAGAGGCTGGGTAGCGGGAGGTCAGGCGAGTGGGGAATGGAGAATGGGGGTAGAGACCGATCTGCAGAATTCTCTGTTCAATGAAGCAGTGGAGGCTACCTCAGTAAATATACTTAAGACAAGTTTGGATAGATTTTTGCATAGTAGGGGAATTAAGGGTTATGGGGAAAAGGCGGGTAGGTGGAGATGAGTCCATGGTCAGATCAGCCATGATCTTATTGAATGGCGGGGCAGGCTGGACGGGCCAGATGGCTGACTCCTCCTATTTCTTATGTTCTTGTGACTCAGGTGGGGGGCGGGGTAGGGGATAGAGGCAAGGAGTTTTGGGAGGGAGAGGTGAGTTTCTACATGTGGGGGATTTTCTGTGTGGTACGAGGAGCTGGGGTGGACGGGGGGGGGTCCGTGTTGGTCTTGGATGGGCTCAGTGGAGTTGTCGGCCTGGCACAGTCCAGCCGTTCTTTACTTCATCCGCTGCTTCTGCCGATAACATTCCAGTCATACAGCACGGAAGCAGACGCTTTGATCCGACCGGTCCATACTGACCAGGATTCCCCATCAAAGCTAGCCCCATTAGCTTGCACTTGGCGTAGAAACTTCCAATCCTTTCCTACCCCTGCCGTCTTTTTAAATGCTGTTAGTGTACATAAATAGTCAGCCGGCACTGCAGTGACATCAGCCCGGACTTTCAGGCGAATGGTCCGGGTTCGAATCCGGCCAGCTCCCTGCACGCTTTCCATCCGTTGTGGGTTGAACGTCGAGCTAGCAACTCGGCCTCGTAAAAACAGTCAAATGTTACGGAAACGGCAAAAAATGCCGCCCGCTGCGCCACAAGGCGTGAAAAGGAACAGCAACGATTTGCAGAAATAACAATTCAAGGACAGTTGGACAGGTTCAGCCTCTTCCCCTGTAAGGTCATTCCATATACTGTCCACTCACTGGATAAAAAATTGCCCCTCATGTTCTCGTTAAATCTCTCCCTCCTCACCTTAAACACTCAGTGGCCACTTTATTAGGTACAGGAGTGGAACATGGTGCAGCCATCCACTTCAAGGTTCGACTTCTACGTTCAGAGATGCTCTTCTTCACCGCTGTTGTTAACAGGTAACCATTTGAGTTACTGTTGCCTTCCTGTCTGCTTGAACCAGTCTGGCCATTTTCCTCTGACCTCTCATTACGTCTGCAGAATTAGCATTCACTGGGTGTTTTGTGCTTTTCACACAGTGCTCTGTAAACCAGACTGTTTTGTGGAAATCCCAGGAGATCAGCAGTTTCTGAGATACTCAAACCACCCCATCTGGCACCAACAATCATGCCACGGTCAAAGTCACTTAGATCACATTTCTTCCCCATTTTGATGTTTGGTCTGAACAACAACAGAACCTCTTGACCACGTCTGCATGCTTTTATGCATTGAGTTGCTGCCACATGATTGGCTGATTAGATATTTGCATTAATGAGATGGTGTGCAGATGTATCTAACAATGTGGCTATAGAGTGCCCTCCAGTTCTTGGTTCCCCAGCTCAGGGGAAAAGACAGTACATTCACTCTGTCTATGGCCCTCAGGACATTATCCACCACCGTTGAGTGGACCTTCCAAAGGTAACACCCATCATGGGCCTCCATCACCCAGGGCATGCCCCCTCCTCATTGCTGCCATTAGACAGGAGGTACGGGAGCCTGAAGACGCACAGTCAATGATTCAGAAACAGTTTCTGCCCTCCACTATCGGATTTCTGAACAGTCTGTGAACTCACTATTTGCTCTCTTTTTGCACTCATTTATTTTCTTTATTTCTTGTAATAAATTATACAAATTTTAAAAATGTCTTTACACAGTTCTGCTGCCATAAAACAACAAATTTCCAGGCATATGTCAGTAATAATAGACCTGATTCTGAACTTGGTTCACCCCTCGTCACTTTATACCCCTCGACCGTGTCGCCCCTCCTCATTCCGTACCCCTCGACCGTGTCGCCCCTCCTCATTCCGTACCCCTCGACCGCGTCGCCCCTCCTCACTCCTTACCCCTCGACCGCGTCGCCCCTCCTCACTCCGTACCCCTCGACCGCGTCGCCCCTCCTCACTCCACACCCCTCGACCGCGTCGCCCCTCCTCACTCCACACCCCTCGACCGCGTCGCCCCTCCTCACTCCACACCCCTCGACCGCGTCGCCCCTCCTCACTCCACACCCCTCGACCGCGTCGCCCCTCCTCACTCCACACCCCTCGACCGCGTCGCCCCTCCTCACTCCGTACCCCTCGACCGCGTCGCCCCTCCTCACTCCGTACCCCTCGACCGCGTCGCCCCTCCTCACTCCGTACCCCTCGACCGCGTCGCCCCTCCTCACTCCGTACCCCTCGACCGCGTCGCCCCTCCTCACTCCACACCCCTCGACCGCGTCGCCCCTCCTCACTCCACACCCCTCGATAGCGTCACCCCTTGTGACCTTACACACTCAATAGCATCACCTCGCGTGGCCTTACACACTTGCTAATGTCACCTCTCGTGACCTTACACACTCGATAGTGTCACCCCTTGTGACCTTACACACTTGATAATGTCATCCCGCATGGCCTTACACACTTGCTAATGTCACCTCTCATGACCTTACACACTCTGTAACTTCACCCCTCATCAGTTTTTCCTCTCCGTCAGGTTGCTTCCCCCTTCTCCTGTGGTCCAATGAAGGGAGTGCTGAACCTCGTTCGGAAGGTTAACTCACCTTGTAATCCTGCAGCTCCTGCACGGGGATTCCCAGACACCTCCACATCTGCAAGCTTTGTGCTTCTCACAGGGGCTGGCCCTGGACTCTCGCTCGCTTACCTGGGCCCTGCTTTGTTTCCTTGCAGCCCGAGAGAGCCAGGTGTGGGTGGACGGCGTAGAGAAAGGTGGGAGCCTGCGACACCAGGCCCTGGTGAATGGAGGGAGCCCTCCTCACAACTGGCTGGGAGTCAATTCTGTCGTGCAGATCAACGTGGACCAGGGACCTCCTGTGACTGGGCTCATCAGGTGGACAGGACAGCTGCCGGGGACATCCGGAGAGCAGGCCGGTGTAGAGCTGGTGAGTTTAGCATGGGGAGGGGAATCGCAGGGCTCACTGCACCCTCATGGAAGTTGTAATGGGTTTCATTACGTCGTGCAAGCATGAAGCAAGCTGCCAGTAGAAGTGGGAGACATTCAAAGGAAGTTTAAAATAAATTTATCATCAAACAACCCACGTCACTGTGCAGAAGTCTTGGGCAGACTGGATTTTTAAATGGTTTCCAATGGTATGGCCTCCACAGAGCCCTGATCTCAACATCCGCAGTGCTGTCTGGGATTACCCGGAGAGACGGAAGCAAGTGAGAATCTGGAAGAACTGTGGCAAGTTCTCCAAGATGCTTGGAACAACCTACCAGTCGATTTTGTTTAAAACTGCACAACAGTGTAACTAAGAGAACTGATGCAGTTTTAAGGGCAAAGAGTAGTCACACCATACAACCATAAAACCATAGAAACTACAGCACAGAAACAGGCCCTTTGGCCCTTCTTGGCTGTGCCGAACCATTTTCTGACTAGTCCCACTGACCTGCACACGGACCATATCCCTCCGTACACCTCCCATCCATGTATCTGTCCAATTTATTCCTTAAATGTTAAAAAAGAACCCGCATTTACCACCTCGTCTGGCAGCTCATTCCATACTCCCACCACTCTCTGTGTGAAGAAGCCCCCACTAATGTTCCCTTTAAACTTTTCCCCCCTCACCCTTAACCCATGTCCTCTGGTTTTTTTCTCCCCTTGCCTCAGTGGAAAAAGCCTGCTTGCATTCACTCTATCAAAACCCATCATAATTTTATATACCTCTATCAAATCTCCCTTCATTCTTCTACGGTCCAGGGAATAAAGTCCTAACCTATTCAACCTTTCTCTGTAACTGAGTTTCTCAAGTCCCGGCAACATCCTTGTAAACCTTCTCTGCACTCTTTCAACCTTATTTATATCTTTCCTGTAATTTGGTGACCAAAACTGAACACAATACTCCAGATTCGGCCTCACCAATGCCTTATACAACCTCATCATAACATTCCAGCTCTTATACTCAATACTTTTTTAAAACATCTTTTAAAAGTTTCTAATGTATCTGCCTCTACCAACACTCCAGGCAGCACATTCCACTGTGTAAAAATATTGCCCCTCATACCTCCTTTGAAATTACCCCCTCTCACCTTCTGGTATTAGACATTTCAATCCTGGGAAAAGGAAGTGTGTTTCTACTCTGTCTATGCCTCTCATAATCTTAGACCATAAGACATAGGAGCAGAATTTGGCCATTCAGCCCATCGAATCCGCTCTGCCATTCCATCATGGCTGATCCTAGATCCCACTGAACCCCAGACACCCGCCTTCTGGCCATATCCTTTGATGCCCTGACCGATCAGGAAACGATCAACTTCCGCATTAAGCACACCCACCGACCTGGGCTCCACCGCAGTCTATGGCAGACCATTTCACAGATTCACTACCATTTGGCTACAAATTGCTCCTTACCTCTGTTCTAAAAGGCCACCTCTCAATTTTGAGGCTGTGCCATCTATTTCTGGATACCCCCACAAGAGGAAACATCCTCTCCAAATCTATCCTATCTCGTCCTTTCAACATTCAGTAGGTTTCAATCAGATCCCCACGTTATTCTAAATTCCAGTGAGTACAGGCCCAAAGCTGCCAAACACTCCTCATATGTTAACCCCTTCATTCCTGGAATCATCTTCGTGAACCTCCTCTGGACTCACTCCAATAACAACACATTCTTTCTGAGATGTATAACCATATAACAATTACAGCACAGAAACAGGCCATCTCAGCCCTTCTAGTCCGTGCTGAACACTTACTCTCACCTAGTCCCACTGACCTGCACTCAGCCCATAACCCTCCATTCCTTTCCTGTCCATATAGCTATCCAATTTTACTTTAAATGACAATATCGAACCTGCCTCTACCACTTCTGCTGGAAGTTCGTTCCACTCTCATGGCTACCACTCTCTGAGTAAAGAAGTTCCCCCTCGTGTTACCCCTAAACTTTTCCCCCCTAACTCTCAACTCATGTCCTCTTGTTTGAATCTCCCCTACTCTCAATGGAAAAAGCCTATCCACGTCAACTCTATCAATCCCCCTCATAATTTTAAATACCTCTATCAAGTCCCCCCCTCAACCTTCTACGCTCCAGAGAATAAAGACCCAACTTGTTCAATCTTTCTCTGTAACTTAGGTGCTGAAACCCAGGTAACATTCTAGTAAACCTTCTCTGTACTCCCTCTATTTGTTGACATCTTCCCTATAATTCGGTGACCAGATTCAATATCCTTCTCCTTAGTGAATACCGAAGAAAAGAGGCTGTTCAATATTTCTTTTGGCTCCACACATAGCCGTCCACTCTGATTCTCTAAGGGACCAATTTTATCCCTCACGATCCTTTTACTATCAATATAACTGTAGAAACCCTTTGGATTTATTTTCACCTTACTTGCCAAAGCAACCTCCTATCTTCTTTTAGCTTTTCTAATTTCTTTCTTAAGATTCTTTTTCCATTCTTTCTATTCCTCGAGCACCTCATTTACTCCATGCTGCCTATATTTATTGTAGATATCTCTCTTTTTCCGAGCTAAGTTTCCAATACCCCTCGAAAACCACTGCTCTCTCAAACTTTTAACCTTTCCTTTCAACCTAACAGGAACATAAAGATTCTGTACCCTCAAAATTTCACCTTTAAATGACCTCCATTTCTCTATTACATCCTTCCTATGAAACAAATTGTCCCAATCCACTCCTTCTAAATCCTTTCACATCTCCTCAAAGTTACCCTTTCTCCAATCAAAAATCTCAACCCTGGGTCCAGACCTATCCTTCTCCATAATTATATTGAAACTAATAGCACTGTGATTACTGGACCTGAAGTGCTCCCCAACACAAACCTCCGTCACCTGATTCAACACTGCCCCTTCTCTAGTTGGTACCTTTATGTATTGCTGCAAAAAACTATCCTGCACACATTTTACAAACTCCAAACCATCCAGCGCTTTTACAGTATGGGCTTCCCAGTCTATGTGTGGAAAATTAAAATCTCCCACAATCACAACCTTGTGCTTACTACTAATATCTGCTATCTCCTTACAAATTTGCTCCTCCAATTCTCGCTCCCCATTTGGTGGTCTATAATACACTCCTATAAGTGTTACTACACCTTTCCCATTTCTCAATTCCACCCAAATAGCCTCCCTAGACGAGCCCTCTAATCTATCCTGCCAGAGCACCACTGTAATATTTTCTCTGACAAGCAATGCAACACCTCCCCCTCTTGTACCCCCAATTCTATCACACCTGAAACAATTAAATCCAGGAATATTTAGTTGCCAATCACACCCCTCCTGCAACCATGTTTCACTAATAGCTACCACATCATACTTCCAGGTATCAATCCATGCTTTAAGCTCATCCAGCTTTCTTATAATGCTCCTAGCATTAAAATAAATGCATTTAAGAAATTTTCCACCTCTTACTCTCTGTGTATCACTAACTGTGCAAACAACTTTACTATTTTCTTTTTCTTCCTTCTCCTCTACATCTGTTCCTACACGCTGGTTCCCCTCCCCCGTTGTATCTAGTTTAAATCCACTGGAGCCTCTCTAGCAAACCTACCTGCAAGAATATTTGTCCTCCTCCAGTTCAGGGTAAACCGTCCCGCCAGAACAGGTCCCACCTTCCCTGGAAAACTGCCCAATTATCTATAAATCTGGAGCCCTCCCTCCTGCACCATGTCTTCAGCCACGTGTTGATCTGCACTATCTTACTACTTCTAAACCCGCCTGCATGTGGCACTGGTAGCAATCCTGAGATTGCTATCCTGGAGGTCCTGTCCTTTAACTTGGTGCCTAACTCCCTAAACTCACCTTTCAGGACCTCCTCACTCTTCCTACCCACGTCATTGGTCCCTACATGGACCACGACATCTGGCTGCTCACTCTCCCTCTTGAGAATACCGAGAATGTGATCCGAGATATCGCGGACCTTGGCACCAGGGAGGCAACAGACCATCCGGGATTCTCGATCTCTTCCACAGAACCTTTTATCTGTCCCCCTAACTATCGAATCCACTATCACTACTGCTCTCCTCTTTTCCCTCCTTCCCTTCTGAGCTGAGGGTCCAGTCTCGGTGCCAGAGACGCAACCACTGCAACTTGTCCCTGGTAGGTCGTCCCCATCAACAATTTTGGGGCCCAAAACTGTTGACAATTCTCCAAGTGCAGCCTGACTAGTGTCTTATTAGCCTGGTTAGCTTTATCTCCTTGCTTTTATATTCTATTCCCCTTGAAATAAATGCCAACATTGCATTTGCCGCCTTTACCAAAGACTCAACCTGTAAATTAACCTTCTGGGAGTCTTGCACGAGAACTCCTAAGTCCCTCTGCACCTCTGATGTTTGAATTTTCTCTCCATGTAGATAATAGTCTGCACTATTCCTAGGAAGAGGTACAGTCGACGTTTCAGGCCGAGACCCTTCATCAGTTAGTCCTGACGAAGGGTCTCGGCCTGAAACGTCGACTGTACCTCTTCCTAGAGATGCTGCCTGGCCTGCTGTGTTCACCAGCAACTTTGATGTGTGTTGCTTGAATTTCCAGCATCTGCAGAATTCCTGTAGTCTGCACTATTGTTTCTTTTACCAAAATGCATTATCATACATGCCCTAACACTGTATTTCATCCAAGTCCTGCTGCATTACATTTCTTCCTCAACATTACCTACTCTTCCACCTATCTTTGTATCATCTGCAAACTTTGCCACAAAGCCATTAATTCCACTATCTAAATCACTGACTAACAATGCGAAAGTACTGGTCCCAATGCTGAACCCTGAGGAACACCACTGGTCACTAGCAGCCAACCAGAAAAGGCCCCTTTTATTCCCACTCACTGCCTCCTGCCTGTCAGACATTCCTCTATCCATGCTAATGTCTTTCCTGTAAGGTCACAGGATTTTATCTTGTTAAGCAGCCTTATCAAATGCCTTCTGAAAATCTAAGTAAATGACATTTACTGCCTTTCCTTTATCCACCCTGCTTGTTACTTCCTTGAAGAACTTTAACAGATTTGTCAGGCAATATTTCCCTTTTCAGAAACCATGCTGACTTTGACTTATTTTATGATTAGTCTCCAAGTACCCCAAAACCTCGTCTTTAATAATGGACTCCAACACTTTGCCAACCACTGAGGTTAGGCTAACTGGCCTATAATTTCCTTTCTTTTGCCTTACTCCCTTCTTAAAGAGTGGAGTGACATTTGTAATTTTCCAGTCCTCAGGGACCACGCCAGAATCAAGTGATTCTTGAAAGATCATGACCAATGTATCTGTTGTCTCTTCTGCAACCTCTCTCAGGACTCTGGGATGTAGTCCATCTGGTCCAGGGGAGTTATCCACCTTAAAACCTTTGAGCTCCCTTAGTATTCTTCCTTTGTAATAGCAATGGCGCTTATTCCTGCTCCCTGACACTCACGGACCTCTGGCACACTGCCAGTGTCTTCCACATGAAGACAGATGCAAAGTACCCACTAAGTTCAATCCGCCATTTTTGTCCCCAATTACTACCTCACCAGCATCATTTTCCAGCGGTCCAATATCAACTCTCAACTCTCTTTTACTCTTTATATAATTGAAAAAACTTTTATTATCCTGCTTTATATTATTGGCCAGTCTGTCCTTATATTTCATCTTTTCCCTTCTTATAGCTTTTTTGTTGCCTTTTGTTGGATTTTAAAAGTTTCCCAATCATCCACTCACTTTTGCTACCTTATATGCCCTTTCCTTGGCTTTTATGCAGTCCTTAACTTTCTTTGTCAGCCACAGTTGCTTTCCCCTGCCATTTGAGAACAACTTCCTCTGTAGTCAGGAAAATGCTTGAAGCTGTCATTAAGGAAGAAATAGTGAAACATTTAGAAAGGAGTGGTTCCATTAGACAGACGCAGCATGGATTCAGAAAGGGCAGGTCCTGTTTGACAAACTTACTGGAGTTCTTTGAGGACATAATGAGTGCAGTGGATTGAGGGGAACAGGTGGATGTCGTATACTTGGATTTCCAGAAGGCACTATGGTCATGTTCAGTTGTTCTTTGTTGCTTTTTAAAGTTTTCCCAATCCTCCAGTCTCCCACTACTCTTTGCGACTTTGTACACGAGATTTTAATTTGATACTATCTTTTATTTTCTTAGTTATCAAAGGCTGGCTCTCCCCACACTCACTGTCCTTACTTTTGACTGGAATATACTTTTGTTGAGCACTGTGAAAAACCTCTTTGAATGTATTCCTCTCTTCCTCAACTGCCCTACCAAATAGCCTGTGCTCCCAATCCACATTAGCCAACTCCTCCCTCATCCTGTCGTAGTCTTCCTTGTTCAAGCATAATACACTAGTTTTAAATCTAACTATTTCATCCTCCATCTGTATGTGAGATTCAATCATACTATGATCACTCTTTCCAAGAGGATCCCCGACTACAAGATCATTAATCTTACCTGTCTCATTGCACAGGACTAGATCTAAGAAAGCATTTTCCCTTGTAGGTTCACTAACATGCTGCTCAAGAAAGCCATCACGGATGCATTCTATGAAGTCCTCCTCAAGACTTCCTTGACCAACCCGATTCACCCAATCTATGTGGAAGTTAAAATCCCCCATGACAACTGCCGTTCTGTTCTTACAAGCCTCAGTTATTTCTTGGTTAATTGCCTCTGCCACTGAAATATTTTTATTAGGTGGCCTATAGACAAGACCCACCAGTGGTTTTTTTCCCTTTACTATTCTTAATCTCTACCCAGATGGACTCAACATTCTGCTCCGTAGATCTTATATCGTATCTCACAATCGCCCTGATCTCATCTCTAATGAAGAGCACCACCCCACCTCCTCTGCCTTCCTGCCTATCTTTCCGTACTACCTGATACCCTTGGGTATTTAATTCCCAGTCATCTCCACCTTGCAACCAGGTTTCTGTAATGGCCACTAAATCATATGCCTTGGTACAGATCTGAGCCACAAGTTCACTAACCTTGTTTCTAATACTACGGGCATTTAGATAAAGTGCCCTTATACTCATTGTCCTTTTGGATTCTAGTGACCTATGCGATTTTTGCTTTTTACTTTCATGCACTCTACTCTAATTGTTTCCTTCACTAACTCGAGCTTTGGTCTCTGCATCACTTCCCTCTTCTTTTCCGTGTGGGTTCCCATCCCCCTGCCATATTAGTTTAAAGCCTCCCCAACAGCACTAGCAAGCACTCTCCCTAGGACATTGATCCCGGCCCTGCCCAGATGTAGACTGTCCAGGCAGTACTGGTCCCACCTTCCCCAGAAGCGGTTCCAATGCCCCAAGAATCTGAAACCCTCCCTCCAGCACCACCGTTCAATCCACATATTCATTCTATCTATCCTGCTATTCCAACTCTGGCTAGCACGTGGCAGTGGTAATAATCCTGAGATTATTACCTTTGAGGTCCTACTCTTTAGTTTGTCTCCTAGCTCCCTAAATTCAGCTTGTAGGACCTCTTCCTGCTTTCTTCCTATATTGTTAGTACCACGACAGCTGGCTGCTCACCCTCCCCTTTCAGAATGCCCCGCAGCCTCTCCGAGACATCTCTGACCCTTGCACCGGGAGGCAACACACCATACGGGAGTCCCATTTGTGGCCACAGAAGCTCCTCTCTATTCCCCTTCCCATGGAATGCCCTCCCACACAGCTCCGCCACTCTTTTTCTTGTCCTCTTGCGCAGCAGAGCCACCCACGGTGCCATGATCCTGGCTACTGCTGCCCTCACCCAATGAGCCATCTCCCCCAACAGACTCCTCTCACGCACCCGCACAGTATTCGACATGCTCCTCACATGTACCCACATGGTACTCCGCATGGTCTTCACGTACCCACACGGTACACCACACGGTCCTCATGTACCCACACGGTCCTCACGTACTCCACACGGTACACCACACGGTCCTCACATACTCCACACGGTACTCCACACAGTCCTCACGTACCCACACGGTATTCCACACGGTCCTCACATACTCCAGACGGTCCTCACGTACCCACACGGTACTCCACACGGTCCTCACGTACCCACATGGTACTCCACATGGTCCTCACGTACCCACACGGTCCTCACGTACCCACACGGTACTCCACACGGTCCTCACGTACTCCACATGGTCTTCACGTACCCACACGGTACTCCACACGGTCCTCACGTACCCACACGGTACACCACACGGTCCTCACGTACCCACACGGTACTCCACATGGTCCTCACGTACCCACACGGTACTCCACACGGTCCTCACGTACCCACACGGTCCTCACGTATCCACACGGTCCTCACATACTCCACACGGTCCTCACGTATCCACACGGTCCTCACATACTCCACACGGTACTCCACACGGTCCTCACGTACTCCACACGGTCCTCACGTACCCACACGGTACTCCACACGGTCCTCACATACCCACATGGTCCTCACGTATCCACACGGTACTCCACACGGTCCTCACGTACCCCACACGGTCCTCACGTACCCACACGGTACTCCACACGGTCCTCACATACCCACATGGTCCTCACGTATCCACACGGTACTCCACACGGTCCTCACGTACCCCACACGGTCCTCACGTACCCACACGGTCGCCACGTACCCACACGGTCCTCACATACCCACACGGTACTCCACACGGTCCTCACGTACCCACACAGTCCTCACGTATCCACACGGTACTCACGTACCCACACGGTCCTCACGTACCCACACGGTACTCCACACTGTCCTCACGTACCCACACGGTCCTCACGTACTCCACACGGTCCTCACGTACCCACACAGTCCTCACATACCCACACGGTACTCCACACGGTCCTCACATACTCCAGACGGTCCTCACGTACCCACACGGTATTCCAGACGGTCCTCACGTACCCACACGGTACTCCACACTGTCCTCACGTACCCACACAGTCCTCACATACCCACACGGTCCTCACATACCCACATGGTACTCCACACGGTCCTCACGTACCCACACGGTCCTCACATACCCACATGGTACTCCACACTGTCCTCACGTACCCACACGGTCCTCACATTGTACTCCACACGGTCCTCACGTACCCACACGGTCCTCACATTGTACTCCACACTGTCCTCACGTACCCACACAGTCCTCAAGTACCCACACGGTCCTCACATACCCACATGGTACTCCACACTGTCCTCACGTACCCACACGGTCCTCACGTACCCACACGGTCCTCACATACCCACATGGTACTCCACACTGTCCTCACGTACCCACACAGTCCTCACATGTACCCACACGGTCCTCACATTGTACTCCACACGGTCCTCACGTACCCACACGGTCCTCACGTACTCCACACGGTCCTCACATGTACCCACACGGTCCTCACGTACCCACACGGTCCTCACATGTACCCACACGGTCCTCACATACCCACATTGTACTCCACACGGTCCTCACGTACCCACACAGTCCTCACATGTACCCACACGGTACTCACGTACCCACACGGTCCTCACGTACTCCACACGGTCCTTCACACGGTCCTCACGTACCCACACTGTCCTCACATGTATCCACACGGTCCTCACATACCCACATGGTACTCCACACGGTCCTCACGTACCCACACGGTCCTCACGTACCCACACAGTCCTCACATACCCACATGGTACTCCACACGGTCCTCACGTACCCACACGGTCCTCACGTACCCACACGGTACTCACGTACCCACACGGTCCTCACGTACCCACACAGTCCTCACATGTACCCACACGGTACTCACGTACCCACACGGTCCTCACGTACCCACACGGTCCTCACGTACTCCACACGGTCCTCACGTACCCACACGGTCCTCACGTACCCACACGGTACTCACGTACCCACACAGTCCTCACATACCCACACGGTACTCCACACGGTCCTCACATACTCCAGACGGTCCTCACGTACCCACACGGTATTCCACACGGTCCTCACATACTCCAGACGGTCCTCACGTACCCACACGGTACTCCACACGGTCCTCACATACCCACATGGTCCTCACGTATCCACACGGTACTCCACACGGTCCTCACGTACCCCACACGGTCCTCACGTACCCACACGGTACTCCACACGGTCCTCACATACCCACATGGTCCTCACGTATCCACACGGTACTCCACACGGTCCTCACGTACCCCACACGGTCCTCACGTACCCACACGGTCGCCACGTACCCACACGGTCCTCACATACCCACACGGTACTCCACACGGTCCTCACGTACCCACACGGTACTCACGTACCCACACGGTCCTCACGTACCCACACGGTACTCCACACTGTCCTCACGTACCCACACGGTCCTCACGTACTCCACACGGTCCTCACGTACCCACACAGTCCTCACATACCCACACGGTACTCCACACGGTCCTCACATACTCCAGACGGTCCTCACGTACCCACACGGTATTCCAGACGGTCCTCACGTACCCACACGGTACTCCACACTGTCCTCACGTACCCACACAGTCCTCACATACCCACACGGTCCTCACATACCCACATGGTACTCCACACGGTCCTCACGTACCCACACGGTCCTCACATACCCACATGGTACTCCACACTGTCCTCACGTACCCACACGGTCCTCACATTGTACTCCACACGGTCCTCACGTACCCACACGGTCCTCACATTGTACTCCACACTGTCCTCACGTACCCACACAGTCCTCAAGTACCCACACGGTCCTCACATACCCACATGGTACTCCACACTGTCCTCACGTACCCACACAGTCCTCACATGTACCCACACGGTCCTCACATTGTACTCCACACGGTCCTCACGTACCCACACGGTCCTCACGTACTC
This sequence comes from Mobula birostris, assembly GCF_030028105.1. NCBI lineage: Eukaryota > Metazoa > Chordata > Chondrichthyes > Myliobatiformes > Myliobatidae > Mobula > Mobula birostris. The sequence goes on along the minus strand of NW_027274656.1, from coordinate 43,667 downwards.
CACACGGTCCTCACATGTACCCACACGGTACTCACGTACCCACACGGTCCTCACATGTACCCACACGGTACTCACGTACCCACACGGTCCTCACGTACTCCACACGGTCCTTCACACGGTCCTCACGTACCCACACTGTCCTCACATGTATCCACACGGTCCTCACATACCCACATGGTACTCCACACGGTCCTCACGTACCCACACGGTCCTCACGTACCCACACAGTCCTCACATACCCACATGGTACTCCACACGGTCCTCACGTACCCACACGGTCCTCACGTACCCACACGGTACTCACGTACCCACACGGTCCTCACGTACCCACACAGTCCTCACATGTACCCACACGGTACTCACGTACCCACACGGTCCTCACGTACCCACACGGTCCTCACGTACTCCACACGGTCCTCACGTACCCACACGGTCCTCACGTACCCACACGGTACTCACGTACCCACACAGTCCTCACATACCCACACGGTACTCCACACGGTCCTCACATACTCCAGACGGTCCTCACGTACCCACACGGTATTCCACACGGTCCTCACATACTCCAGACGGTCCTCACGTACCCACACGGTACTCCACACGGTCCTCACGTACCCACATGGTACTCCACACGGTCCTCACATTGTACTCCACACTGTCCTCACGTACCCACACAGTCCTCACATGTACCCACACGGTACTCACATACCCACACGGTACTCACATACCCACACGGTACTCCACACTGTCCTCACGTACCCACACAGTCCTCACATACCCACACGGTCCTCACATACCCACATGGTACTCCACACGGTCCTCACGTACCCACACGGTACTCCACACTGTCCTCACGTACCCACACAGTCCTCACATACCCACACGGTCCTCACATACCCACACGGTCCTCACATTGTACTCCACACTGTCCTCACGTACCCACACGGTCCTCACATACCCACACGGTCCTCACGTACCCACACAGTCCTCACATGTATCCACACGGTCCTCACATACCCACACGGTCCTCACGTACTCCACACGGTACTCACATACCCACACGGTACTCCACACTGTCCTCACGTACCCACACAGTCCTCACATACCCACACGGTCCTCACGTACTCCACACGGTCCTTCACACGGTCCTCACGTACCCACACAGTCCTCACATGTACCCACACGGTCCTCACGTACCCACACGGTACTCCACACTGTCCTCACGTACCCACACAGTCCTCACATACCCACACTGTCCTCACGTACCCACACGGTCCTCACATACCCACACGGTCCTCACGTACCCACACGGTCCTCACGTACCCACACAGTCCTCACATTGTACCCACACGGTACTCACATACCCACACGGTCCTCACGTACTCCACACGGTCCTCACGTACCCACACGGTCCTCATGTACCCACACGGTACTCACGTACCCACACGGTACTCACGTACCCACACGGTCCTCCACACGGTCCTCACGTACCCACACGGTCCTCACGTACCCACACGGTCCTCACGTACCCACACGGTACTCCACACGGTCCTCACGTACCCACACTGTCCTCACGTACCCACAGGGTCCTCACGTACCCACACGGTACTCACGTACCCACACGGTCCTCCACACGGTCCTCACGTACCCACACGGTCCTCACGTACCCACACGGTCCTCACGTACCCACACGGTACTCACGTACCCACACGGTACTCCACACGGTCCTCACGTACCCACACAGTCCTCACATACCCACACGGTCCTCACGTACCCACACGGTCCTCACATTGTACTCCACACGGTCCTCACGTACCCACACGGTCCTCACGTACCCACACGGTCCTCACGTACCCACACGGTACTCACGTACTCCACACGGTCCTCACATGTACCCACACGGTCCTCACATACCCACATTGTACTCCACACGGTCCTCACGTACCCACACAGTCCTCACATGTACCCACACGGTACTCACGTACCCACACGGTCCTCACGTACTCCACACGGTCCTTCACACGGTCCTCACGTACCCACACTGTCCTCACATGTATCCACACGGTCCTCACATACCCACATGGTACTCCACACGGTCCTCACGTACCCACACGGTCCTCACGTACCCACACAGTCCTCACATACCCACATGGTACTCCACACGGTCCTCACGTACCCACACGGTCCTCACGTACCCACACGGTACTCACGTACCCACACGGTCCTCACGTACCCACACGGTCCTCACATGTACCCACACGGTCCTCACGTACCCACACGGTCCTCACGTACTCCACACGGTCCTCACGTACCCACACGGTCCTCACGTACCCACACGGTACTCACGTACCCACACAGTCCTCACATACCCACACGGTACTCCACACGGTCCTCACATACTCCAGACGGTCCTCACGTACCCACACGGTATTCCACACGGTCCTCATATACTCCAGACGGTCCTCACGTACCCACACGGTACTCCACACGGTCCTCACGTACCCACATGGTACTCCACACGGTCCTCACATTGTACTCCACACTGTCCTCACGTACCCACACAGTCCTCACATACCCACACGGTACTCACATACCCACATGGTACTCACGTACCCACACGGTCCTCACATACCCACACGGTACTCCACACTGTCCTCACGTACCCACACGGTCCTCACATGTACCCACACGGTCCTCACATACCCACATGGTACTCCACACTGTCCTCACGTACCCACACAGTCCTCACATACCCACACGGTCCTCACATACCCACATGGTACTCCACACGGTCCTCACGTACCCACACAGTCCTCACATGTACCCACACGGTCCTCACATACCCACACGGTACTCCACACTGTCCTCACGTACCCACACGGTCCTCACGTACCCACACGGTCCTCACATACCCACACGGTACTCCACACTGTCCTCACGTACCCACACGGTCCTCACGTATCCACACGGTCGCCACGTACCCACACGGTCCTCACGTACCCACACGGTCCTCACGTACCCACACAGTCCTCACGTACCCACACGGTCCTCACATACCCACATGGTACTCCACACTGTCCTCACGTACCCACACAGTCCTCACATGTACCCACACGGTCCTCACATTGTACTCCACACGGTCCTCACGTACCCACACGGTCCTCACGTACTCCACACGGTCCTCACATGTACCCACACGGTACTCACGTACCCACACGGTCCTCACGTACCCACACGGTCCTCACGTACTCCACACGGTCCTCACATGTACCCACACGGTCCTCACATACCCACATTGTACTCCACACGGTCCTCACGTACCCACACAGTCCTCACATGTACCCACACGGTCCTCACGTACCCACACGGTCCTCACGTACTCCACACGGTCCTTCACACGGTCCTCACGTACCCACACTGTCCTCACATGTATCCACACGGTCCTCACATACCCACATGGTACTCCACACGGTCCTCACGTACCCACACGGTCCTCACGTACCCACACAGTCCTCACATACCCACATGGTACTCCACACGGTCCTCACGTACCCACACGGTCCTCACGTACCCACACGGTACTCACGTACCCACACGGTCCTCACGTACCCACACGGTCCTCACATGTACCCACACGGTACTCACGTACCCACACGGTCCTCACGTACCCACACGGTCCTCACGTACTCCACACGGTCCTCACGTACCCACACGGTCCTCACGTACCCACACGGTACTCACGTACCCACACAGTCCTCACATACCCACACGGTACTCCACACGGTCCTCACATACTCCAGACGGTCCTCACGTACCCACACGGTATTCCACACGGTCCTCACATACTCCAGACGGTCCTCACGTACCCACACGGTACTCCACACGGTCCTCACGTACCCACATGGTACTCCACACGGTCCTCACATTGTACTCCACACTGTCCTCACGTACCCACACAGTCCTCACATGTACCCACACGGTACTCACATACCCACACGGTACTCACATACCCACACGGTACTCCACACTGTCCTCACGTACCCACACAGTCCTCACATACCCACACGGTCCTCACATACCCACATGGTACTCCACACGGTCCTCACGTACCCACACGGTACTCCACACTGTCCTCACGTACCCACACAGTCCTCACATGTACCCACACGGTCCTCACATACCCACACGGTCCTCACGTACCCACACGGTCCTCACATGTACCCACACGGTCCTCACATACCCACACGGTCCTCACGTACCCACACAGTCCTCACATGTATCCACACGGTCCTCACATACCCACACGGTCCTCACGTACTCCACACGGTACTCACATACCCACACGGTACTCCACACTGTCCTCACGTACCCACACAGTCCTCACATACCCACACGGTCCTCATGTACTCCACACGGTCCTTCACACGGTCCTCACGTACCCACACAGTCCTCACATGTACCCACACGGTCCTCACGTACCCACACGGTACTCCACACTGTCCTCACGTACCCACACAGTCCTCACATACCCACACTGTCCTCACGTACCCACACAGTCCTCACATACCCACACGGTCCTCACGTACCCACACGGTCCTCACGTACCCACACAGTCCTCACATTGTACCCACACGGTACTCACATACCCACACGGTCCTCACGTACTCCACACGGTCCTCACGTACCCACACGGTCCTCACGTACCCACACGGTACTCACGTACCCACACGGTACTCACGTACCCACACGGTCCTCCACACGGTCCTCACGTACCCACACGGTCCTCACGTACCCACACGGTACTCCACACGGTCCTCACGTACCCACACTGTCCTCACGTACCCACACGGTCCTCACGTACCCACACGGTACTCACGTACCCACACGGTCCTCCACACGGTCCTCACGTACCCACACGGTCCTCACGTACCCACACGGTCCTCACGTACCCACACGGTACTCCACACGGTCCTCACGTACCCACACAGTCCTCACGTACCCACACGGTCCTCACGTACCCACACGGTCCTCACATACCCACATGGTCCTCACGTATCCACACGGTACTCCACACGGTCCTCACGTACCCCACACGGTCCTCACGTACCCACACGGTCGCCACGTACCCACACGGTCCTCACATACCCACACGGTACTCCACACGGTCCTCACATACCCACACGGTACTCACGTACCCACACGGTCCTCACGTACCCACATGGTACTCCACACTGTCCTCACGTACCCACACGGTCCTCACGTACTCCACACGGTCCTCACGTACCCACACAGTCCTCACATACCCACACGGTACTCCACACGGTCCTCACATACTCCAGACGGTCCTCACGTACCCACACGGTATTCCAGACGGTCCTCACGTACCCACACGGTACTCCACACTGTCCTCACGTACCCACACAGTCCTCACATACCCACACGGTCCTCACATACCCACATGGTACTCCACACGGTCCTCACGTACCCACACGGTCCTCACATACCCACATGGTACTCCACACTGTCCTCACGTACCCACACGGTCCTCACATTGTACTCCACACGGTCCTCACGTACCCACACGGTCCTCACATTGTACTCCACACTGTCCTCACGTACCCACACAGTCCTCACGTACCCACACGGTCCTCACATACCCACATGGTACTCCACACAGTCCTCACATGTACCCACACGGTCCTCACATACCCACACGGTCCTCACGTACCCACACGGTCCTCACGTACTCCACACGGTCCTCACGTACCCACACGGTCCTCACGTACCCACACGGTCCTCACGTACCCACACGGTCCTCACGTACTCCACACGGTCCTCACATGTACCCACACGGTCCTCACATACCCACATTGTACTCCACACGGTCCTCACGTACCCACACAGTCCTCACATGTACCCACACGGTCCTCACATACCCACATTGTACTCCACACGGTCCTCACGTACCCACACAGTCCTCACATGTACCCACACGGTACTCACGTACCCACACGGTCCTCACGTACTCCACACGGTCCTTCACACGGTCCTCACGTACCCACACTGTCCTCACATGTATCCACACGGTCCTCACATACCCACATGGTACTCCACACGGTCCTCACGTACCCACACGGTCCTCACGTACCCACACAGTCCTCACATACCCACATGGTACTCCACACGGTCCTCACGTACCCACACAGTCCTCACGTACCCACACGGTCCTCACATACCCACATGGTACTCCACACAGTCCTCACATGTACCCACACGGTCCTCACATACCCACACGGTCCTCACGTACCCACACGGTCCTCACGTACTCCACACGGTCCTCACGTACCCACACGGTCCTCACGTACCCACACGGTCCTCACGTACCCACACGGTCCTCACGTACTCCACACGGTCCTCACATGTACCCACACGGTCCTCACATACCCACATTGTACTCCACACGGTCCTCACGTACCCACACAGTCCTCACATGTACCCACACGGTCCTCACATACCCACATTGTACTCCACACGGTCCTCACGTACCCACACAGTCCTCACATGTACCCACACGGTACTCACGTACCCACACGGTCCTCACGTACTCCACACGGTCCTTCACACGGTCCTCACGTACCCACACTGTCCTCACATGTATCCACACGGTCCTCACATACCCACATGGTACTCCACACGGTCCTCACGTACCCACACGGTCCTCACGTACCCACACAGTCCTCACATACCCACATGGTACTCCACACGGTCCTCACGTACCCACACGGTCCTCACGTACCCACACGGTACTCACGTACCCACACGGTCCTCACGTACCCACACAGTCCTCACATGTACCCACACGGTACTCACGTACCCACACGGTCCTCACGTACCCACACGGTCCTCACGTACTCCACACGGTCCTCACGTACCCACACGGTCCTCACGTACCCACACGGTACTCCACACGGTCCTCACATACTCCAGACGGTCCTCACGTACCCACACGGTATTCCACACGGTCCTCACATACTCCAGACGGTCCTCACGTACCCACACGGTACTCCACACGGTCCTCACGTACCCACATGGTACTCCACACGGTCCTCACATTGTACTCCACACTGTCCTCACGTACCCACACAGTCCTCACATACCCACACGGTCCTCACATACCCACATGGTACTCCACACTGTCCTCACGTACCCACACAGTCCTCACATACCCACACGGTCCTCACATACCCACATGGTACTCCACACGGTCCTCACGTACCCACACAGTCCTCACATGTACCCACACGGTCCTCACATACCCACACGGTACTCCACACTGTCCTCACGTACCCACACGGTCCTCACGTACCCACACGGTCCTCACATACCCACACGGTACTCCACACTGTCCTCACGTACCCACACGGTCCTCACGTATCCACACGGTCGCCACGTACCCACACGGTCCTCACGTACCCACACGGTCCTCACGTACCCACAGGGTCCTCACGTACCCACACGGTCCTCACATTGTACTCCACACTGTCCTCACGTACCCACACGGTCCTCACATTGTACTCCACACTGTCCTCACGTACCCACACAGTCCTCACGTACCCACACGGTCCTCACATACCCACATGGTACTCCACACTGTCCTCACGTACCCACACGGTCCTCACGTACCCACACGGTCCTCACATTGTACTCCACACGGTCCTCACGTACCCACACGGTACTCACGTACCCACACAGTCCTCACATACCCACACGGTACTCCACACGGTCCTCACATACTCCAGACGGTCCTCACGTACCCACACGGTATTCCACACGGTCCTCACATACTCCAGACGGTCCTCACGTACCCACACGGTACTCCACACGGTCCTCACGTACCCACATGGTACTCCACACGGTCCTCACATTGTACTCCACACTGTCCTCACGTACCCACACAGTCCTCACATGTACCCACACGGTCCTCACATACCCACACGGTACTCACATACCCACACGGTACTCCACACTGTCCTCACGTACCCACACAGTCCTCACATACCCACACGGTCCTCACATACCCACATGGTACTCCACACTGTCCTCACGTACCCACACAGTCCTCACATACCCACACGGTCCTCACATACCCACACTGTCCTCACGTACTCCACACGGTCCTTCACACGGTCCTCACGTACCCACACAGTCCTCACATGTACCCACACGGTCCTCACGTACCCACACGGTCCTCACGTACCCACACTGTCCTCACGTACCCACACAGTCCTCACATGTACCCACACGGTCCTCACGTACCCACACAGTCCTCACATGTACCCACACGGTCCTCACGTACCCACACGGTACTCACATACCCACACGGTACTCCACACTGTCCTCACGTACCCACACAGTCCTCACATACCCACACGGTCCTCACATACCCACACTGTCCTCACGTACTCCACACGGTCCTTCACACGGTCCTCACGTACCCACACAGTCCTCACATGTACCCACACGGTCCTCACGTACCCACACGGTCCTCACGTACCCACACGGTCCTCACGTACCCACACAGTCCTCACATGTACCCACACGGTCCTCACGTACCCACACGGTACTCACATACCCACACGGTACTCCACACTGTCCTCACGTACCCACACAGTCCTCACATACCCACACGGTCCTCACATACCCACATGGGCCTCCACACTGTCCTCACGTACCCACACAGTCCTCACATACCCACACGGTCCTCACATACCCACACTGTCCTCACGTACTCCACACGGTCCTTCACACGGTCCTCACGTACCCACACAGTCCTCACATGTACCCACACGGTCCTCACGTACCCACACGGTCCTCACGTACCCACACTGTCCTCACGTACCCACACAGTCCTCACATGTACCCACACGGTCCTCACGTACCCACACGGTCCTCACGTACCCACACAGTCCTCACATGTACCCACACGGTCCTCACGTACCCACACGGTCCTCATGTACTCCACACGGTCCTTCACACGGTCCTCACGTACCCACACGGTCCTCACGTACCCACACGGTCCTCATGTACTCCACACGGTCCTTCACACGGTCCTCACGTACCCACACGGTCCTCACGTACCCACACGGTCCTCACGTACCCACACGGTCCTCACATACCCACACTGTCCTCACGTACCCACACGGTCCTCACGTACCCACACGGTACTCCACACAGTCCTCACATGTACCCACACGGTCCTCACATACCCACACGGTACTCCACACGGTCCTCACGTACCCACACGGTCCTCACATACCCACACGGTACTCACATACCCACACGGTACTCCACACTGTCCTCACGTACCCACACAGTCCTCACGTACCCACACGGTCCTCACATACCCACACGGTACTCCACACGGTCCTCACATACCCACACGGTCCTCACGTACCCACACGGTCCTCATGTACCCACACGGTACTCACGTACCCACACGGTACTCACGTACCCACACGGTCCTCCACACGGTCCTCACGTACCCACACGGTCCTCACGTACCCACACGGTACTCCACACGGTCCTCACGTACCCACACGGTCCTCACGTACCCACACGGTCCTCACGTACTCCACACGGTCCTCACATGTACCCACACGGTACTCACGTACCCACACAGTCCTCACGTACCCACACGGTACTCCACACTGTCCTCACGTACCCACACGGTACTCCACACTGTCCTCACGTACCCACACAGTCCTCACATACCCACACGGTCCTCACATACCCACACGGTACTCCACACGGTCCTCACGTACCCACACGGTCCTCACGTACCCACACGGTCCTCACGTACTCCACACGGTCCTCACATGTACCCACACGGTACTCACGTACCCACACAGTCCTCACGTACCCACACGGTACTCCACACTGTCCTCACGTACCCACACGGTCCTCACATACCCACACGGTCCTCACGTACTCCACACGGTACTCCACACGGTCCTCACGTACCCACACTGTCCTCACGTACCCACACGGTCCTCACGTACTCCACACGGTACTCCACACGGTCCTCACGTATCCACACGGTCCTCACGTACCCACACGGTCCTCACATGTACCCACACGGTACTCACGTACCCACACGGTCCTTCACACGGTCCTCACGTACCCACACGGTCCTCACGTACCCACACGGTCCTTCACACGGTCCTCACGTACCCACACGGTCCTCACGTACCCACACGGTCCTCACATGTACCCACACGGTACTCACGTACCCACACGGTCCTCACGTACTCCACACGGTCCTCACGTACTCCACACGGTCCTCACGTACTCCACACGGTCCTCACGTACCCACACGGTCCTTCACACGGTCCTCACGTACCCACACAGTCCTCACATGTACCCACACGGTCCTCACGTACCCACACGGTCCTCACGTATCCACACGGTCCTCACATACCCACATGGTACTCCACACGGTCCTCACGTACCCACACGGTCCTCACGTACCCACACGGTCCTCACATGTACCCACACGGTACTCACGTACCCACACGGTCCTCACGTACCCACACTGTCCTCACATTGTACTCCACACGGTCCTCACGTACCCACACGGTCCTCACGTACCCACACGGTCCTCACGTATCCACACGGTCCTCACATACCCACATGGTACTCCACACGGTACTCACGTACCCACACGGTACTCACGTACCCACACAGTCCTCACGTACCCACACGGTACTCCACACGGTCCTCACATGTACCCACACGGTCCTCACATGTACCCACACGGTTCTCACGTACTCCACACGGTCCTCACATTGTACCCACACGGTACTCACGTACCCACACGGTCCTCACGTACCCACACGGTCCTCACATACCCACACGGTCCTCACGTACCCACACAGTCCTCACATGTACCCACACGGTACTCACATACCCACACGGTACTCACATACCCACACGGTACTCCACACTGTCCTCACGTACCCACACAGTCCTCACATACCCACACGGTCCTCACATACCCACATGGTACTCCACACGGTCCTCACGTACCCACACGGTACTCCACACTGTCCTCACGTACCCACACAGTCCTCACATGTACCCACACGGTCCTCACATACCCACACGGTCCTCACGTACCCACACGGTCCTCACATACCCACACGGTCCTCACGTACTCCACACGGTACTCACATACCCACACGGTACTCCACACTGTCCTCACGTACCCACACAGTCCTCACATACCCACACGGTCCTCACGTACTCCACACGGTCCTTCACACGGTCCTCACGTACCCACACAGTCCTCACATGTACCCACACGGTCCTCACGTACCCACACGGTACTCCACACTGTCCTCACGTACCCACACAGTCCTCACATACCCACACTGTCCTCACGTACCCACACAGTCCTCACATACCCACACGGTCCTCACATACCCACACGGTACTCCACACTGTCCTCACGTACCCACACAGTCCTCACATACCCACACTGTCCTCACGTACCCACACGGTCCTCACGTACCCACACAGTCCTCACATGTACCCACACGGTACTCACATACCCACACGGTACTCACATACCCACACGGTACTCCACACTGTCCTCACGTACCCACACAGTCCTCACATACCCACACGGTCCTCACATACCCACATGGTACTCCACACGGTCCTCACGTACCCACACGGTACTCCACACTGTCCTCACGTACCCACACAGTCCTCACATGTACCCACACGGTCCTCACATACCCACACGGTCCTCACGTACCCACACGGTCCTCACATACCCACACGGTCCTCACGTACTCCACACGGTACTCACATACCCACACGGTACTCCACACTGTCCTCACGTACCCACACAGTCCTCACATACCCACACGGTCCTCACGTACTCCACACGGTCCTTCACACGGTCCTCACGTACCCACACAGTCCTCACATGTACCCACACGGTCCTCACGTACCCACACGGTACTCCACACTGTCCTCACGTACCCACACAGTCCTCACATACCCACACTGTCCTCACGTACCCACACGGTCCTCACATACCCACACGGTCCTCACGTACCCACACGGTCCTCACGTACCCACACAGTCCTCACATACCCACACGGTCCTCACGTACCCACACAGTCCTCACATGTACCCACACGGTCCTCACGTACCCACACGGTCCTCACGTATCCACACGGTCCTCACATACCCACATGGTACTCCACACGGTCCTCACGTACCCACACGGTCCTCACGTACCCACACGGTCCTCACATGTACCCACACGGTACTCACGTACCCACACGGTCCTCACGTACCCACACGGTCCTCACGTACCCACACGGTCCTCACGTACCCACACGGTCCTCACGTATCCACACGGTCCTCACATACCCACATGGTACTCCACACGGTCCTCACGTACCCACACGGTCCTCACGTACCCACACGGTCCTCACATGTACCCACACGGTACTCACGTACCCACACGGTCCTCACGTACCCACACGGTCCTCACGTATCCACACGGTCCTCACATACCCACATGGTACTCCACACGGTACTCACGTACCCACACGGTACTCACGTACCCACACAGTCCTCACGTACCCACACGGTACTCCACACGGTCCTCACATGTACCCACACGGTCCTCACATGTACCCACACGGTTCTCACGTACTCCACACGGTCCTCACATTGTACCCACACGGTACTCACGTACCCACACGGTCCTCACGTACCCACACGGTCCTCACATACCCACACGGTCCTCACGTACCCACACAGTCCTCACATGTACCCACACGGTACTCACATACCCACACGGTACTCACATACCCACACGGTACTCCACACTGTCCTCACGTACCCACACAGTCCTCACATACCCACACGGTCCTCACATACCCACATGGTACTCCACACGGTCCTCACGTACCCACACGGTACTCCACACTGTCCTCACGTACCCACACAGTCCTCACATGTACCCACACGGTCCTCACATACCCACACGGTCCTCACGTACCCACACGGTCCTCACATACCCACATGGTACTCCACACGGTCCTCACGTACCCACACGGTACTCCACACTGTCCTCACGTACCCACACAGTCCTCACATGTACCCACACGGTCCTCACATACCCACACGGTCCTCACGTACTCCACACGGTACTCACATACCCACACGGTACTCCACACTGTCCTCACGTACCCACACAGTCCTCACATACCCACACGGTCCTCACGTACTCCACACGGTCCTTCACACGGTCCTCACGTACCCACACAGTCCTCACATGTACCCACACGGTCCTCACGTACCCACACGGTACTCCACACTGTCCTCACGTACCCACACAGTCCTCACATACCCACACTGTCCTCACGTACCCACACAGTCCTCACATACCCACACGGTCCTCACGTACCCACACGGTCCTCACGTACCCACACGGTACTCACGTACCCACACGGTACTCACGTACCCACACGGTCCTCCACACGGTCCTCACGTACCCACACGGTCCTCACGTACCCACACGGTACTCCACACGGTCCTCACGTACCCACACTGTCCTCACGTACCCACACGGTCCTCACGTACCCACACGGTACTCACGTACCCACACGGTCCTCCACACGGTCCTCACGTACCCACACGGTCCTCACGTACCCACACGGTACTCACGTACCCACACGGTACTCCACACGGTCCTCACGTACCCACACAGTCCTCACGTACCCACACGGTCCTCACGTACCCACACGGTCCTCACATACCCACATGGTCCTCACGTATCCACACGGTACTCCACACGGTCCTCACGTACCCCACACGGTCCTCACGTACCCACACGGTACTCCACACGGTCCTCACATACCCACATGGTCCTCACGTATCCACACGGTACTCCACACGGTCCTCACGTACCCCACACGGTCCTCACGTACCCACACGGTCGCCACGTACCCACACGGTCCTCACATACCCACACGGTACTCCACACGGTCCTCACATACCCACACGGTACTCACGTACCCACACGGTCCTCACGTACCCACATGGTACTCCACACTGTCCTCACGTACCCACACGGTCCTCACGTACTCCACACGTTCCTCACGTACCCACACAGTCCTCACATACCCACACGGTACTCCACACGGTCCTCACATACTCCAGACGGTCCTCACGTACCCACACGGTATTCCAGACGGTCCTCACGTACCCACACGGTACTCCACACTGTCCTCACGTACCCACACAGTCCTCACATACCCACACGGTCCTCACATACCCACATGGTACTCCACACGGTCCTCACGTACCCACACGGTCCTCACATACCCACATGGTACTCCACACTGTCCTCACGTACCCACACGGTCCTCACATTGTACTCCACACGGTCCTCACGTACCCACACGGTCCTCACATTGTACTCCACACTGTCCTCACGTACCCACACAGTCCTCACGTACCCACACGGTCCTCACATACCCACATGGTACTCCACACAGTCCTCACATGTACCCACACGGTCCTCACATACCCACACGGTCCTCACGTACCCACACGGTCCTCACGTACTCCACACGGTCCTCACGTACCCACACGGTCCTCACGTACCCACACGGTCCTCACGTACCCACACGGTCCTCACGTACTCCACACGGTCCTCACATGTACCCACACGGTCCTCACATACCCACATTGTACTCCACACGGTCCTCACGTACCCACACAGTCCTCACATGTACCCACACGGTCCTCACGTACCCACACGGTCCTCACATGTACCCACACGGTCCTCACATACCCACATTGTACTCCACACGGTCCTCACGTACCCACACAGTCCTCACATGTACCCACACGGTACTCACGTACCCACACGGTCCTCACGTACTCCACACGGTCCTTCACACGGTCCTCACGTACCCACACTGTCCTCACATGTATCCACACGGTCCTCACATACCCACATGGTACTCCACACGGTCCTCACGTACCCACACGGTCCTCACGTACCCACACAGTCCTCACATACCCACATGGTACTCCACACGGTCCTCACGTACCCACACGGTCCTCACGTACCCACACAGTCCTCACATGTACCCACACGGTACTCACGTACTCCACACGGTCCTCACGTACCCACACGGTCCTCACGTACTCCACACGGTCCTCACGTACCCACACGGTCCTCACGTACCCACACGGTACTCCACACGGTCCTCACATACTCCAGACGGTCCTCACGTACCCACACGGTATTCCACACGGTCCTCACATACTCCAGACGGTCCTCACGTACCCACACGGTACTCCACACGGTCCTCACGTACCCACATGGTACTCCACACGGTCCTCACATTGTACTCCACACTGTCCTCACGTACCCACACAGTCCTCACATACCCACACGGTACTCACATACCCACATGGTACTCACGTACCCACACGGTCCTCACATACCCACACGGTACTCCACACTGTCCTCACGTACCCACACAGTCCTCACATACCCACACGGTCCTCACATACCCACATGGTACTCCACACTGTCCTCACGTACCCACACAGTCCTCACATACCCACACGGTCCTCACATACCCACATGGTACTCCACACGGTCCTCACGTACCCACACAGTCCTCACATGTACCCACACGGTCCTCACATACCCACACGGTACTCCACACTGTCCTCACGTACCCACACGGTCCTCACGTACCCACACGGTCCTCACATACCCACACGGTACTCCACACTGTCCTCACGTACCCACACGGTCCTCACGTATCCACACGGTCGCCACGTACCCACACGGTCCTCACGTACCCACACGGTCCTCACGTACCCACAGGGTCCTCACGTACCCACACGGTCCTCACATTGTACTCCACACTGTCCTCACGTACCCACACGGTCCTCACATTGTACTCCACACTGTCCTCACGTACCCACACAGTCCTCACGTACCCACACGGTCCTCACATACCCACATGGTACTCCACACGGTCCTCACGTACCCACACGGTCCTCACGTACCCACACGGTCCTCACGTACCCACACGGTCCTCACATTGTACTCCACACGGTCCTCACGTACCCACACGGTACTCACGTACCCACACAGTCCTCACATACCCACACGGTACTCCACACGGTCCTCACATACTCCAGACGGTCCTCACGTACCCACACGGTATTCCACACGGTCCTCACATACTCCAGACGGTCCTCACGTACCCACACGGTACTCCACACGGTCCTCACGTACCCACATGGTACTCCACACGGTCCTCACATTGTACTCCACACTGTCCTCACGTACCCACACAGTCCTCACATGTACCCACACGGTACTCACATACCCACACTGTCCTCACATACCCACACGGTACTCACATACCCACACGGTACTCACATACCCACACGGTACTCCACACTGTCCTCACGTACCCACACAGTCCTCACATACCCACACGGTCCTCACATACCCACATGGTACTCCACACGGTCCTCACGTACCCACACAGTCCTCACATACCCACACGGTCCTCACATACCCACATGGTACTCCACACTGTCCTCACGTACCCACACAGTCCTCACATACCCACACGGTCCTCACATACCCACATTGTACTCCACACTGTCCTCACGTACCCACACTGTCCTCACATGTACCCACACGGTCCTCACGTACCCACACGGTCCTCACGTACCCACACAGTCCTCACATGTACCCACACGGTCCTCACGTACCCACACAGTCCTCACATGTACCCACACGGTCCTCACGTACCCACACGGTCCTCATGTACTCCACACGGTCCTTCACACGGTCCTCACGTACCCACACGGTCCTCACGTACCCACACGGTCCTCACGTACCCACACGGTCCTCATGTACTCCACACGGTCCTTCACACGGTCCTCACGTACCCACACGGTCCTCACGTACCCACACGGTCCTCACGTACCCACACAGTCCTCACATGTACCCACACGGTCCTCACGTACCCACACGGTCCTCATGTACTCCACACGGTCCTTCACACGGTCCTCACGTACCCACACGGTCCTCACGTACCCACACAGTCCTCACGTACTCCACACGGTCCTTCACACGGTCCTCACGTACCCACACGGTCCTCACGTACCCACACAGTCCTCACATACCCACACTGTCCTCACGTACCCACACGGTCCTCACGTACCCACACGGTCCTCACATACCCACACGGTCCTCACATACCCACACGGTACTCCACACTGTCCTCACGTACCCACACGGTCCTCACGTACCCACACGGTCCTCACATACCCACACGGTACTCCACACGGTCCTCACATACCCACACGGTCCTCACGTACCCACACGGTCCTCATGTACCCACACGGTACTCACGTACCCACACGGTACTCACGTACCCACACGGTCCTCCACACGGTACTCACGTACCCACACGGTCCTCCACACGGTCCTCACGTACCCACACGGTCCTCACGTACCCACACGGTACTCCACACGGTCCTCACGTATCCACACGGTCCTCACGTACCCACACGGTCCTCACGTACCCACACAGTCCTCACATGTACCCACACTGTCCTCACGTACCCACACGGTCCTCATGTACTCCACACGGTCCTTCACACGGTCCTCACGTACCCACACGGTCCTCACGTACCCACACAGTCCTCACGTACTCCACACGGTCCTTCACACGGTCCTCACGTACCCACACGGTCCTCACGTACCCACACAGTCCTCACATACCCACACTGTCCTCACGTACCCACACGGTCCTCACGTACCCACACGGTCCTCACATACCCACACGGTCCTCACATACCCACACGGTACTCCACACTGTCCTCACGTACCCACACAGTCCTCACGTACCCACACGGTCCTCACATACCCACACGGTACTCCACACGGTCCTCACATACCCACACGGTCCTCACGTACCCACACGGTCCTCATGTACCCACACGGTACTCACGTACCCACACGGTACTCACGTACCCACACGGTCCTCCACACGGTCCTCACGTACCCACACGGTCCTCACGTACCCACACGGTACTCCACACGGTCCTCACGTACCCACACGGTCCTCACGTACCCACACGGTCCTCACGTACCCACACGGTCCTCACGTACTCCACACGGTCCTCACATGTACCCACACGGTACTCACGTACCCACACAGTCCTCACGTACCCACACGGTACTCCACACTGTCCTCACGTACCCACACGGTACTCCACACTGTCCTCACGTACCCACACAGTCCTCACATACCCACACGGTCCTCACATACCCACACGGTACTCCACACGGTCCTCACGTACCCACACGGTCCTCACGTACCCACACGGTCCTCACGTACTCCACACGGTCCTCACATGTACCCACACGGTACTCACGTACCCACACAGTCCTCACGTACCCACACGGTACTCCACACTGTCCTCACGTACCCACACGGTCCTCACATACCCACACGGTCCTCACGTACTCCACACGGTACTCCACACGGTCCTCACGTATCCACACGGTCCTCACGTACCCACACGGTCCTCACATGTACCCACACGGTACTCACGTACCCACACGGTCCTTCACACGGTCCTCACGTACCCACACGGTCCTCACGTACCCACACGGTCCTTCACACGGTCCTCACGTACCCACACGGTCCTCACGTACCCACACGGTCCTCACATGTACCCACACGGTACTCACGTACCCACACGGTCCTCACGTACCCACACGGTCCTTCACACGGTCCTCACGTACCCACACAGTCCTCACATGTACCCACACGGTCCTCACGTACCCACACGGTCCTCACGTATCCACACGGTCCTCACATACCCACATGGTACTCCACACGGTCCTCACGTACCCACACGGTCCTCACGTACCCACACGGTCCTCACATGTACCCACACGGTACTCACGTACCCACACGGTCCTCACGTACTCCACACGGTCCTTCACACGGTCCTCACGTACCCACACTGTCCTCACGTATCCACACGGTCCTCACATACCCACATGGTACTCCACACGGTACTCACATGTACCCACACGGTCCTCACATGTACCCACACGGTCCTCACGTACCCACACGGTCCTCACGTACCCACACGGTCCTCACGTATCCACACGGTCCTCACATACCCACATGGTACTCCACACGGTACTCACGTACCCACACGGTACTCACGTACCCACACAGTCCTCACGTACCCACACGGTACTCCACACGGTCCTCACATGTACCCACACGGTCCTCACATGTACCCACACGGTTCTCACGTACTCCACACGGTCCTCACGTACTCCACACGGTCCTCACATACCCACATGGTACTCCACACGGTCCTCACGTACCCACACGGTCCTCACGTACCCACACGGTACTCCACACTGTCCTCACGTACCCACACGGTCCTCACATTGTACTCCACACGGTCCTCACATACCCACACGGTCCTCACGTACCCACACGGTCCTCACGTACCCACATTGTACTCCACACGGTCCTCACGTACCCACACGGTCCTCACATACCCACACGGTCCTCACGTACCCACACGGTCCTCACGTACCCACACAGTCCTCACATGTACCCACACGGTCCTCATGTACTCCACACGGTCCTCACGTACTCCACACGGTCCTCACATGTACCCACACGGTCCTCACGTACTCCACACGGTCCTCACATGTACCCACACAGTCCTCACATACCCACACGGTCCTCACATACCCACATGGTACCCACACGTACCCACACTGTCCTCACGTACCCACACGGTCCTCACGTACCCACACGGTACTCCACACTGTCCTCACGTACCCACACGGTCCTCACATACCCACACGGTCCTCACATACCCACACGGTACTCACGTATCCACACGGTACTGCACACGGTCCTCACGTACTCCACACGGTCCTCACGTACCCACACGGTACTCCACACGGTCCTCACGTACTCCACACGGTCCTCACGTACCCACACGGTCGCCACGTACCCACACGGTCCTCACATACCCACACGGTACTCTGCACGGTTCTCACGTACCCATACGGTACTCCACACGGTCCTCACGTACCCACACGGTCCTCACGTATCCACACAGTCCTCACGTACCCACACGGTCCTCACGTACCCACACAGTCCTCACATGTACCCACACGGTCCTCACATACCCACACGGTACTCCACACGGTCCTCACGTACCCACACGGTCCTCACATACCCACACGGTACTCCACACTGTCCTCACGTACCCACACAGTCCTCACGTATCCACACGGTCCTCACGTACCCACACTGTCCTCACGTACCCACACGGTCCTCACATACCCACACAGTCCTCACATGTACTCCACACTGTCCTCACGTACCCACACGGTCCTCACATACCCACACGGTCCTCACATACCCACATGGTACTCCACACGGTCCTCACGTACCCACACAGTCCTCACATGTACCCACACGGTCCTCACGTACCCACACGGTCCTCACGTACCCACACGGTACTCCACACGGTCCTCACGTACCCACACGGTCCTCACGTACCCACACGGTCCTCACGTACCCACACGGTACTCCACACGGTCCTCACGTACCCACACGGTCCTCACATACCCACACGGTACTCCACACTGTCCTCACGTACCCACACGGTCCTCACATGTACCCACACGGTCCTCACGTACCCACACGGTCCTCACGTACCCACACGGTCCTCACATGTACCCACACGGTCCTCACGTACCCACACGGTCCTCACGTACCCACACGGTCCTCACGTATCCACACAGTCCTCACATACTCCACACGGTACTCCACACGGTCCTCACGTACTCCACACGGTCCTCACGTACCCACACGGTCCTCACGTACCCACACGGTCCTCACATACCCACATGGTACTCCACACGGTCCTCACGTACCCACACGGTCCTCACGTACCCACACGGTCCTCACATACCCACATGGTACTCCACACGGTCCTCACGTACCCACACGGTACTCCACACGGTCCTCACGTACCCACACGGTCCTCACATACCCACACGGTACTCCACACTGTCCTCACGTACCCACACGGTCCTCACATGTACCCACACGGTCCTCACGTACCCACACGGTCCTCACGTACCCACACGGTCCTCACATGTACCCACACGGTCCTCACGTACCCACACGGTCCTCACGTACCCACACGGTCCTCACGTATCCACACGGTCCTCACATACTCCACACGGTACTCCACACGGTCCTCACGTACTCCACACGGTCCTCACGTACCCACACGGTACTCCACACGGTCCTCACGTACCCACACGGTCCTCACGTACTCCACACGGTCCTCACGTACCCACACGGTCCTCACGTACCCACACGGTACTCCACACGGTCCTCACGTACCCACACAGTCCTCACATGTACCCACACGGTCCTCACATACCCACACGGTCCTCACGTACTCCACACGGTCCTCACGTACCCACACGGTCCTCACGTACCCACACGGTCCTCACGTACCCACACGGTCCTCACATGTACCCACACGGTCCTCACATTGTACTCCACACTGTCCTCACGTACCCACACGGTCCTCACGTACCCACACGGTCCTCACATACCCGCACGGTCCTCACGTACCCACACGGTCCTCACATGTACCCACACGGTCCTCACGTACCCACACGGTCCTCACGTATCCACACGGTACTCCACCCGGTCCTCACGTACTCCACGCGGTCCTCACGTACTCCACACAGTCCTCACGTACCCACACGGTACTCCACACGGTCCTCACGTATCCACACGGTCCTCACGTACCCACACGGTACTCCACACGGTCCTCACGTATCCACACGGTCCTCACGTACCCACACGGTCCTCACGTACTCCACACGGTCCTCACGTACCCACACGGTCCTCACGTACCCACACGGTCCTCACATGTACCCACACGGTCCTCACGTACCCACACGGTACTCACGTATCCACACGGTACTCCACCCGGTCCTCACGTACTCCACGCGGTCCTCACGTACTCCACACAGTCCTCACGTATCCACACTGTCCTCACATGTACCCACACGGTACTCCACACGGTCCTCACGTACCCACACGGTCCTCACGTACCCACACGGTCGCCACGTACCCACACGGTCCTCACATACCCACACGGTACTCTGCACGGTTCTCACGTACCCATACGGTACTCCACACGGTTCTCACGTACCCATACGGTACTCCACATGGTCCTCACGTACCCACACGGTACTCCGCACGGTCCTCACGTACCCACACGGTACTCCGCACGGTCCTCACGTACCCACACGGTACACCGCACGGTCCTCACGTACCCACACGGTACTCCGCACGGTCCTCACGTACCCACACGGTACTCCGCACGGTCCTCACGTACCCACACGGTACACCGCACGGTCCTCACGTACCCACACGGTCCTCACGTACCCACACGGTACTCCGCACGGTCCTCACGTACCCACACGGTACACCGCACGGTCCTCACGTACCCACACGGTACTCCACACGGTCCTCACATACCCACACAGTACTCCACACGGTCCTCACGTACCCACACAGTCCTCACGTATCCACACGGTCCTCACATACTCCACACGGTACTCCACACGGTCCTCACGTACCCACACGGTACTCACGTATCCACACGGTCCTCACATACTCCACACGGTCCTCACGTACCCACACGGTCCTCACGTACCCACACAGTACTCACGTATCCACACGGTCCTCACGTACCCACACGGTCCTCACGTACCCACACGGTCCTCACGTACCCACACGGTCCTCACATACTCCACACGGTCCTCACGTACCCACACGGTCCTCACGTACCCACACAGTACTCACGTATCCACACGGTCCTCACGTACCCACACGGTCCTCACGTATCCACACGGTCCTCACGTACCCACACGGTCCTCACGTATCCACACGGTCCTCACGTACCCACACGGTCCTCACGTACCCACAGGGTCCTCACATTGTACTCCACATGGTCCTCACGTACCCACACGGTCCTCACGTACCCACATGGTCCTCACGTACCCACACAGTACTCACGTATCCACACGGTCCTCACGTACCCACACGGTCCTCACGTATCCACACGGTCCTCACGTACCCACACGGTCCTCACGTACCCACAGGGTCCTCACATTGTACTCCACATGGTCCTCACGTACCCACACGGTCCTCACGTACCCACATGGTCCTCACGTACCCACACAGTACTCACGTACCCACACGGTCCTCACGTACCCACACGGTCCTTCACACGGTCCTCACGTACCCACACGGTCCTCACGTACCCACACGGTCCTCACGTACTCCACACGGTCCTTCACACGGTCCTCACGTACCCACACAGTCCTCACATGTACCCACACAGTCCTCACATACCCACATGGTACTCCACACTGTCCTCACGTACCCACACTGTCCTCACGTACCCACACAGTCCTCACGTACCCACACGGTCCTTCACACGGTCCTCACGTACCCACACAGTCCTCACGTACCCACACAGTCCTCACATTGTACTCCACACGGTCCTCACGTACCCACACAGTCCTCACATGTACCCACACGGTACTCACGTACCCACACGGTCCTCACGTACCCACACGGTCCTCACGTACCCACACAGTCCTCACGTACCCACACAGTCCTCACATTGTACTCCACACAGTCCTCACGTACCCACACAGTCCTCACATTGTACTCCACACGGTCCTCACGTACCCACACAGTCCTCACACGTACCCACACAGTCCTCACGTACCCACACAGTCCTCACATTGTACTCCACACGGTCCTCACGTACCCACACGGTCCTCACGTACCCACAGGGTCCTCACGTACCCACACGGTCCTCACGTACCCACACGGTCGCCACGTACCCACACGGTCCTCACGTACCCACACGGTCCTCACGTACCCACACGGTCCTCATGTACTCCACACGGTCCTTCACACGGTCCTCATGTACCCACACGGTCCTCACGTACCCACACGGTCCTCACGTACTCCACACGGTCCTTCACACGGTCCTCACGTACCCACATGGTACTCCACACGGTCCTCACATACCCACACGGTCCTCACATACCCACACGGTCCTCACATTGTACTCCACACGGTCCTCACGTACCCACACGGTCCTCACATTGTATCCACACGGTCCTCACGTACCCACAGGGTCCTCACGTACCCACACGGTCCTCACGTACTCCACACAGTCCTTCACACGGTCCTCACGTACCCACACGGTCCTCACGTACCCACACGGTCCTCACGTACTCCACACGGTCCTTCACACGGTCCTCACGTACCCACACGGTCCTCACGTACTCCACACGGTCCTCACGTACCCACACAGTCCTCACATACCCACACGGTCCTCACGTACTCCACACGGTCCTTCACACGGTCCTCACGTACCCACACGGTCCTCACGTACCCACACGGTCCTCACGTACTCCACACTGTCCTCACGTACCCACATGGTCCTCACGTACCCACACGGTCCTCACATGTACCCACACGGTACTCACGTACCCACACGGTCCTCACGTACTCCACACGGTCCTTCACACGGTCCTCACGTACCCACACGGTCCTCACGTACCCACACAGTCCTCACATGTACCCACACGGTCCTCACGTACCCACACTGTCCTCACATACCCACACAGTCCTCACATACCCACATGGTACTCCACACGGTCCTCACGTACCCACACGGTCCTCACGTACCCACACAGTCCTCACATACCCACATGGTCCTCACGTACCCACACGGTCCTCACGTACCCACACAGTCCTCACATACCCACATGGTACTCCACACGGTCCTCACGTACCCACACGGTCCTCACATACCCACACGGTCCTCACGTACCCACACGGTCCTCACGTACCCACACAGTCCTCACATACCCACATGGTACTCCACACGGTCCTCACGTACCCACACGGTCCTCACGTACCCACACGGTCCTCACGTACCCACAGGGTCCTCACGTACTCCACACGGTCCTTCACACGGTCCTCACGTACCCACACGGTCCTCACGTACCCACAGGGTCCTCACGTACTCCACACGGTCCTTCACACGGTCCTCACGTACCCACACGGTCCTCACGTATCCACACGGTCCTCACGTACCCACACTGTCCTCACGTACCCACACGGTCCTCACGTACCCACAGGGTCCTCACATTGTACCCACACGGTACTCCACACTGTCCTCACGTACCCACACGGTACTCACGTACCCACACGGTCCTCACGTACCCACACTGTCCTCACATGTATCCACACGGTCCTCACATACCCACATGGTACTCCACACGGTCCTCACGTACCCACACGGTCCTCACGTACCCACAGGGTCCTCACATTGTACCCACACGGTACTCCACACTGTCCTCACGTACCCACACGGTACTCACGTACCCACACGGTCCTCACGTACCCACACGGTCCTCACGTACTCCACATGGTACTCCACACGGTCCTCACGTACCCACACGGTCCTCACGTACTCCACACGGTCCTCATGTACCCACACGGTCCTCACGTACCCACACGGTACTCCACACGGTCCTCACGTACCCACACAGTCCTCACGTACCCACACGGTCCTCACGTACCCACACGGTCCTCACGTACCCACACGGTACTCCACACGGTCCTCACGTACCCACACGGTCCTCACGTACTCCACACGGTCCTTCACACGGTCCTCACGTACCCACACGGTCCTCACGTACCCACACGGTCCTCACGTACCCACAGGGTCCTCACGTATCCACACGGTACTCACGTACGCACACGGTCCTCACGTACCCACACGGTACTCCACACGGTCCTCACGTACCCACACGGTACTCCACACGGTCCTCACGTACCCACACAGTCCTCACATACCCACACGGTCCTCACGTACCCACACGGTCCTCACGTACCCACACGGTACTCCACACGGTCCTCACGTATCCACACGGTACTCACGTACCCACACGGTCCTCACGTATCCACACGGTACTCACGTACCCACACGGTCCTCACGTATCCACACGGTACTCACATACCCACATTGTACTCCACACGGTCCTCACGTACCCACACGGTCCTCACGTACCCACACGGTCCTCACATTGTACCCACACGGTACTCACGTACCCACACGGTACTCACATACCCACACGGTACTCCACACTGTCCTCACGTACCCACACGGTCCTCACGTACCCACACGGTCCTCACATGTACCCACACGGTACTCACGTACCCACACGGTCCTCACATACCCACACGGTACTCACGTACCCACACGGTACTCACATACCCACACGGTACTCCACACTGTCCTCACGTACCCACACGGTCCTCACATACCCACACGGTACTCACGTACCCACATGGTACTCCACACGGTCCTCACGTACCCACACAGTCCTCACATTGTACCCACACGGTCCTCACGTACCCACACGGTCCTCACGTACTCCACACGGTCCTTCACACGGTCCTCACGTACCCACACTGTCCTCACATGTATCCACACGGTCCTCACATGTACCCACACGGTCCTCACGTACCCACACGGTCCTCACGTACCCACACGGTCCTCACATTGTACCCACACGGTCCTCACGTATCCACACGGTCCTCACGTATCCACACGGTACTCACATACCCACATTGTACTCCACACGGTCCTCACGTACCCACACGGTCCTCACATGTACCCACAGGGTCCTCACGTACCCACAGGGTCCTCACGTACCCACACGGTCCTTCACACGGTCCTCACGTACCCACACGGTCCTCACGTACCCACACGGTCCTTCACACGGTCCTCACGTACCCACACGGTCCTCACGTACCCACACGGTCCTCACGTACCCACACGGTCCTTCACACGGTCCTCACGTACCCACACGGTCCTCACGTATCCACACGGTACTCCACACGGTCCTCACGTATCCACACGGTCCTCACGTACCCACACGGTCCTCACGTACCCACACGGTCCTCACGTACCCACACGGTCCTCACGTACCCACACAGTCCTCACATTGTACCCACACGGTCCTCACGTACCCACACGGTCCTTCACACGGTCCTCACGTACCCACACGGTCCTCACGTACTCCACACGGTCCTTCACACGGTCCTCACGTACCCACACGGTCCTCACATGTACCCACACGGTCCTTCACACGGTCCTCACGTACCCACACGGTCCTCACGTATCCACACGGTACTCCACACGGTCCTCACGTATCCACACGGTCCTCACGTACCCACACGGTCCTCACGTACCCACACGGTCCTCATGTACCCACACGGTCCTCACGTACCCACACGGTCCTCACGTACCCACACAGTCCTCACATTGTACCCACACGGTCCTCACGTACCCACACGGTCCTCACGTACTCCACACAGTCCTTCACACGGTCCTCACGTACCCACACGGTCCTCACGTACCCACACGGTCCTTCACACGGTCCTCACGTACCCACACGGTCCTCACGTACTCCACACGGTCCTTCACACGGTCCTCACGTACCCACACGGTCCTCACGTACTCCACACGGTCCTTCACACGGTCCTCACGTACCCACACGGTCCTCACGTACTCCACACGGTCCTTCACACGGTCCTCACATGTACCCACACGGTACTCACGTACCCACACAGTCCTCACATTGTACCCACACGGTCCTCACGTACCCACACGGTCCTCACGTACTCCACACAGTCCTTCACACGGTCCTCACGTACCCACACGGTCCTCACGTACCCACACGGTCCTTCACACGGTCCTCACGTACCCACACGGTCCTCATGTACCCACACGGTACTCACGTACCCACACAGTCCTCACATACCCACACGGTCCTCACATACCCACACGGTCCTCACATACCCACACGGTCCTCACATACCCACACGGTACTCCACACTGTCCTCACGTACTCCACATGGGCCTCCACACGGTCCTCACGTACCCACACGGTCCTCACGTACCCACACGGTCCTCACGTACCCACACGGTCCTCACATACCCACATTGTACTCCACACGGTCCTCACGTACCCACACAGTCCTCACATGTACCCACACGGTACTCACGTACCCACACGGTCCTCACGTACCCACACGGTACTCCACACGGTCCTCACGTACCCACACGGTCCTCACGTACCCACACGGTCCTCACGTACCCACACGGTACTCACGTACCCACACGGTCCTCACGTACCCACACGGTCCTCACATACCCACATTGTACTCCACACGGTCCTCACGTACCCACACAGTCCTCACATGTACCCACACGGTACTCACGTACCCACACGGTCCTCACGTACCCACACGGTACTCCACACGGTCCTCACGTACCCACACGGTCCTCACGTACCCACACGGTACTCACGTACCCACACGGTCCTCACATGTACCCACACGGTCCTCACATGTACCCACACTGTCCTCACGTACCCACACGGTCCTCACGTACTCCACACGGTCCTTCACACGGTCCTCACGTACCCACACGGTCCTCACGTACCCACACGGTCCTCACGTACCCACACAGTCCTCACATTGTACCCACACGGTCCTCACGTACTCCACACGGTCCTCACATACCCACACGGTCCTCACATTGTACTCCACACGGTCCTCACGTACCCACACGGTCCTCACATACCCACACGGTCCTCACATACCCACACGGTCCTCACGTACCCACACGGTCCTCACGTACTCCACACGGTCCTCACGTATCCACACGGTCCTCACGTACCCACACGGTCCTCACATACCCACACGGTCCTCACATACCCACACGGTACTCCACACGGTCCTCACGTACCCACACAGTCCTCACATGTACCCACACGGTCCTCACGTACCCACACGGTCCTCACGTACTCCACACAGTCCTTCACACGGTCCTCACGTATCCACACGGTCCTCACATACCCACACGGTCCTCACGTACTCCACACAGTCCTTCACACGGTCCTCACGTACCCACACGGTCCTCACGTATCCACACGGTCCTCACGTACCCACACGGTCCTCACGTACCCACAGGGTCCTCACATTGTACCCACACGGTCCTCCACACGGTCCTCACGTACCCACACGGTCCTCACGTACCCACACGGTCCTCACATACCCACATGGGCCTCCACACGGTCCTCACGTACCCACACAGTCCTCACATTGTACCCACACGGTCCTCACGTACCCACACGGTCCTCACGTACTCCACACAGTCCTTCACACGGTCCTCACGTACCCACACGGTCCTCACGTACCCACACGGTCCTTCACACGGTCCTCACGTACCCACACGGTCCTCACGTACTCCACACGGTCCTTCACACGGTCCTCACGTACCCACACGGTCCTCACATGTACCCACACGGTACTCACGTACCCACACGGTCCTCACGTACTCCACACAGTCCTTCACACGGTCCTCACGTACCCACACGGTCCTCACGTACCCACAGGGTCCTCACATTGTACCCACACGGTCCTCACATACCCACATGGTACTCCACACGGTCCTCACGTACCCACACGGTCCTCACGTACCCACACAGTCCTCACATGTACCCACACGGTCCTCACGTACCCACACGGTCCTCACGTACCCACACGGTCCTCACATACCCACATGGTACTCCACACGGTCCTCACGTACCCACACGGTCCTCACGTACCCACACGGTACTCACGTACCCACACGGTCCTCACGTACCCACACAGTCCTCACATGTACCCACACGGTACTCACGTACCCACACGGTCCTCACGTACTCCACACGGTACTCCACACGGTCCTCACATACCCACATTGTACCCACACGGTCCTCACGTACCCACACGGTACTCCACACGGTCCTCACGTACCCACACGGTCCTCACGTACCCACACGGTCCTCACATACCCACATGGTACTCCACACGGTCCTCACGTACCCACACGGTCCTCACGTACCCACACAGTCCTCACATGTACCCACACGGTCCTCACGTACCCACACGGTCCTCACGTACTCCACACGGTCCTTCACACGGTCCTCACGTACCCACACGGTCCTCACGTACCCACACGGTCCTCACGTACCCACATTGTACCCACACGGTCCTCACATGTACCCACACGGTCCACACGTACCCACACGGTACTCCACACGGTCCTCACGTACCCACACGGTCCTCACGTATCCACACAGTCCTCACATGTACCCACACGGTCCTCACGTACCCACACGGTCCACACGTACCCACACGGTCCTCACGTATCCACACAGTCCTCACATACCCACACGGTACTCCACACTGTCCTCACGTACCCACACAGTCCTCACATGTACCCACACGGTCCTCACATACCCACACGGTACTCCACACTGTCCTCACGTACCCACACGGTCCTCACGTACCCACACGGTCGCCACGTACCCACACGGTCCTCACATACCCACACGGTACTCTGCACGGTTCTCACGTACCCATACGGTACTCCACACGGTCCTCACGTACCCACACGGTACTCCGCACGGTCCTCACGTACCCACACGGTACTCCGCACGGTCCTCACGTACCCACACGGTACACCGCACGGTCCTCACGTACCCACACGGTACTCCGCACGGTCCTCACGTACCCACACGGTACACCGCACGGTCCTCACGTACCCACACGGTACTCCACACGGTCCTCACATACCCACACAGTACTCCACACGGTCCTCACGTACCCACACAGTCCTCACGTATCCACACGGTCCTCACATACTCCACACGGTACTCCACACGGTCCTCACGTACCCACACGGTCCTCACGTACCCACACGGTACTCACGTACCCACACGGTCCTCACATACTCCACACGGTCCTCACGTACCCACATGGTCCTCACGTACCCACACAGTCCTCACATACTCCACACGGTCCTCACGTACCCACACGGTCCTCACATACCCACACGGTCCTCACGTATCCACACGGTCCTCACGTACCCACATTGTACTCCACACGGTCCTCACGTACCCACACAGTCCTCACGTACCCACACAGTCCTCACGTACCCACACGGTCCTCACATTGTACCCACACGGTCCTCACATACTCCACACGGTCCTCACGTACCCACACGGTCCTCACGTACCCACACGGTCCTCACATGTACCCACACGGTCCACACGTACCCACACGGTCCTCACGTACCCACACGGTCCTCACATGTACCCACACGGTCCTCACGTACCCACACGGTCCTCACGTACCCACACGGTCCTCACATGTACCCACACGGTCCACACGTACCCACACGGTACTCCACACGGTCCTCACGTACCCACACGGTCCTCACGTACCCACACAGTCCTCACATGTACCCACACGGTCCTCACATACCCACATTGTACTCCACACTGTCCTCACGTACCCACACAGTCCTCACATGTACCCACACGGTCCTCACATACCCACACGGTACTCCACACTGTCCTCACGTACCCACACGGTCCTCACGTACCCACACGGTCGCCACGTACCCACACGGTCCTCACATACCCACACGGTACTCTGCACGGTTCTCACGTACCCATACGGTACTCCACACGGTCCTCACGTACCCACACGGTACTCCGCACGGTCCTCACGTACCCACACGGTACTCCGCACGGTCCTCACGTACCCACACGGTACACCGCACGGTCCTCACGTACCCACACGGTACTCCGCACGGTCCTCACGTACCCACACGGTACACCGCACGGTCCTCACGTACCCACACGGTACTCCACACGGTCCTCACATACCCACACAGTACTCCACACGGTCCTCACGTACCCACACGGTCCTCACGTACCCACACGGTCCTCACATGTACCCACACGGTCCACACGTACCCACACGGTACTCCACACGGTCCTCACGTACCCACACGGTACTCCACACGGTCCTCACGTACCCACACGGTCCTCACGTATCCACACAGTCCTCACATGTACCCACACGGTCCTCACGTACCCACACGGTCCTCACATACCCACATTGTACAACACACGGTCCTCACGTACCCACACAGTCCTCACATGTACCCACACGGTCCTCACATACCCACACGGTACTCCACACTGTCCTCACGTACCCACACGGTCCTCACGTACTCCACACTGTCCTCACGTACCCACACAGTCCTCACATGTACCCACACGGTCCTCACATACCCACACTGTCCTCACGTACCCACACAGTCCTCACGTACGCACACGGTCCTCACATGTACCCACACGGTCCTCACATACCCACACGGTACTCCACACTGTCCTCACGTACCCACACGGTCCTCACGTACCCACACGGTCGCCACGTACCCACACGGTCCTCACATACCCACACGGTACTCTGCACGGTTCTCACGTACCCATACGGTACTCCACACGGTCCTCACGTACCCACACGGTACTCCGCACGGTCCTCACGTACCCACACGGTACTCCGCACGGTCCTCACGTACCCACACGGTACACTGCACGGTCCTCACGTACCCACACGGTACTCCGCACGGTCCTCATGTACCCACACGGTACACCGCACGGTCCTCACGTACCCACACGGTACTCCACACGGTCCTCACATACCCACACAGTACTCCACACGGTCCTCACGTACCCACACAGTCCTCACGTATCCACACGGTCCTCACATACTCCACACGGTACTCCACACTGTCCTCACGTACCCACACGGTCCTCACGTACCCACACGGTCCTCACATACTCCACACGGTCCTCACATACCCACACGGTCCTCACGTACCCACACGGTCGCCACGTACCCACACGGTCCTCACATACCCACACGGTACTCTGCACGGTTCTCACGTACCCATACGGTACTCCACACGGTCCTCACGTACCCACACGGTACTCCGCACGGTCCTCACGTACCCACACGGTACTCCGCACGGTCCTCACGTACCCACACGGTACACTGCACGGTCCTCACGTACCCACACGGTACTCCGCACGGTCCTCATGTACCCACACGGTACACCGCACGGTCCTCACGTACCCACACGGTACTCCACACGGTCCTCACATACCCACACAGTACTCCACACGGTCCTCACGTACCCACACAGTCCTCACGTATCCACACGGTCCTCACATACTCCACACGGTACTCCACACTGTCCTCACGTACCCACACGGTCCTCACGTACCCACACGGTCCTCACATACTCCACACGGTCCTCACATACCCACACGGTCCTCATGTACCCACACGGTCCTCACATACCCACACGGTCCTCACATACCCACATTGTACCCACACGGTACTCACGTACCCACACGGTCCTCACGTACCCACACGGTCCTCACATGTACCCACACGGTACTCCACACGGTCCTCACGTACCCACACGGTCCTCACGTACCCACACGGTCCTCACATACCCACACGGTCCTTCACACGGTCCTCACATACCCACACGGTCCTCACATACCCACATTGTACTCCACACTGTCCTCACGTACCCACACGGTCCTCACGTACTCCACACTGTCCTCACGTACCCACACAGTCCTCACATGTACCCACACGGTCCTCACATACCCACACAGTACTCCACACTGTCCTCACGTACCCACACGGTCCTCACGTACCCACACGGTCGCCACGTACCCACACGGTCCTCACATACCCACACGGTACTCTGCACGGTTCTCACGTACCCATACGGTACTCCACATGGTCCTCACGTACCCACACGGTACTCCGCACGGTCCTCACGTACCCACACGGTACACCGCACGGTCCTCACGTACCCACACGGTACTCCGCACGGTCCTCACGTACCCACACGGTACTCCACACGGTCCTCACGTACCCACACAGTCCTCACGTATCCACACGGTCCTCACATACTCCACACGGTACTCCACACGGTCCTCACGTACCCACACGGTACTCACGTACCCACACGGTCCTCACATACTCCACACGGTCCTCACGTACCCACATGGTCCTCACATTGTACCCACACGGTCCTCACGTACCCACACGGTCCTCACATGTACCCACACGGTCCTCACGTACCCACACGGTCCTCACGTACCCACACGGTACTCATGTACCCACACGGTCCTCACGTACCCACACAGTCCTCACATGTACCCACACGGTACTCACGTACCCACACGGTCCTCACGTACCCACACGGTCCTCACGTACCCACACGGTCCTTCACACGGTCCTCACGTACCCACACGGTCCTCACGTACTCCACACAGTCCTTCACACGGTCCTCACGTACCCACACGGTCCTCACGTACCCACAGGGTCCTCACGTACCCACACGGTCCTCACGTACCCACACGGTCGCCACGTACCCACACGGTCCTCACGTACTCCACACGGTCCTCACATACCCACACGGTCCTCACGTACCCACACAGTCCTCACGTATCCACACGGTCCTCACATACTCCACACGGTCCTCACGTACCCACACGGTCCTCACGTACCCACACGGTCCTCACGTACCCACACAGTCCTCACGTATCCACACGGTCCTCACATACTCCACACGGTCCTCACGTACCCACACGGTCCTCACGTACCCACACAGTCCTCACGTATCCACACGGTCCTCACGTATCCACACGGTCCTCACGTACCCACACGGTCCTCACGTATCCACACGGTCCTCACGTACCCACACGGTCCTCACATACTCCACACGGTCCTCACGTACCCACACGGTCCTCACGTACCCACACGGTCCTCACGTACTCCACACGGTCCTCACGTATCCACACGGTCCTCACGTACCCGCACGGTCCTCACGTACCCACACGGTCCTCACATTGTACCCACACGGTCCTCACGTACCCACACGGTCCTCACGTACCCACACGGTCCTTCACACGGTCCTCACGTACCCACACGGTCCTCACGTACCCACAGGGTCCTCACGTACCCACACGGTCCTTCACACGGTCCTCACGTACCCACACGGTCCTCACGTACCCACACGGTCCTCACGTACCCACACAGTCCTCACATGTATCCACACGGTCCTCACATACCCACATGGTACTCCACACGGTCCTCACGTACTCCACACGGTCCTTCACACGGTCCTCACGTACCCACACTGTCCTCACATGTATCCACACGGTCCTCACATACCCACATGGTACTCCACACGGTCCTCACGTACCCACACGGTCCTCACGTACCCACACGGTCCTCACGTACCCACACAGTCCTCACATACCCACATGGTACTCCACACGGTCCTCACGTACCCACACGGTCCTCACGTACTCCACACGGTCCTTCACACGGTCCTCACGTACCCACACGGTCCTCACATGTACCCACACGGTACTCACGTACCCACACGGTCCTCACGTACCCACACGGTCCTCACGTACTCCACACGGTCCTCACGTACTCCACACGGTCCTTCACACGGTCCTCACGTACCCACACGGTCCTCACATACCCACATTGTACCCACACGGTCCTCACGTACCCACACGGTCCTCACGTACCCACACGGTCCTCACATACCCACATTGTACTCCACACGGTCCTCACGTACCCACACGGTCCTCACATGTACCCACACGGTCCTCACGTACCCACACGGTACTCCACACGGTCCTCACGTACCCACACGGTCCTCACGTATCCACACGGTCCTCACGTACCCACACGGTCCTCACGTACCCACACGGTCCTCACATACCCACATTGTACTCCACACGGTCCTCACGTACCCACACAGTCCTCACATGTACCCACACGGTCCTCACATACCCACACGGTACTCACATGTACCCACACGGTCCTCACATACCCACACGGTCCTCACGTACTCCACACGGTCCTCACATGTACCCACACAGTCCTCACATACCCACACGGTACCCACACGTACCCACACTGTCCTCACGTACCCACACAGTCCTCACGTACCCACACGGTACTCCACACTGTCCTCACGTACCCACACGGTCCTCACATACCCACACGGTCCTCACATACCCACACGGTCCTCACGTACCCACACAGTCCTCACGTACTCCACACGGTCCTCACATACTCCACACGGTCCTCACGTACCCACACGGTCCTCACGTACCCACACGGTCCTCACGTATCCACACGGTCCTCACGTATCCACACGGTCCTCACGTACCCACACGGTCCTCACATACTCCACACGGTCCTCACGTACCCACACGGTCCTCACGTACCCACACGGTCCTCACATACTCCACACGGTCCTCACGTACCCACACGGTCCTCACGTACCCACACGGTACTCACGTACTCCACACGGTCCTCACATGTACCCACACGGTCCTCACATATCCACATTGTACTCCACACGGTCCTCACGTACCCACACAGTCCTCACATACCCACACGGTCCTCACATACCCACACGGTACTCCACACGGTCCTCACGTACCCGCACGGTCCTCACGTACCCACACGGTCCTCACATTGTACCCACACGGTCCTCACGTACCCACACAGTCCTCACATTGTACCCACACGGTCCTCACGTACCCACACGGTCCTCACGTACCCACACGGTCCTTCACACGGTCCTCACGTACCCACACGGTCCTCACGTACCCACAGGGTCCTCACGTACCCACACGGTACTCCACACGGTCCTCACGTACCCACACTGTCCTCACGTACCCACACGGTACTCACGTACCCACACGGTCCTCACATGTACCCACACGGTACTCACGTACCCACACGGTCCTCACGTACTCCACACGGTCCTTCACACGGTCCTCACGTACCCACACAGTCCTCACATGTACCCACACGGTACTCACGTACCCACACGGTCCTCACGTACTCCACACGGTCCTTCACACGGTCCTCACGTACCCACACTGTCCTCACATGTATCCACACGGTCCTCACATACCCACATGGTACTCCACACGGTCCTCACGTACCCACACGGTCCTCACGTACCCACACAGTCCTCACATACCCACATGGTACTCCACACGGTCCTCACGTACCCACACGGTCCTCACGTACCCACACGGTCCTCACATGTACCCACACGGTACTCACGTACCCACACGGTCCTCACGTACCCACACGGTCCTCACGTACTCCACACGGTCCTCACGTACTCCACACGGTCCTTCACACGGTCCTCACGTACCCACACGGTCCTCACGTACCCACACGGTCCTCACGTACCCACACGGTACTCCACACGGTCCTCACGTACCCACACGGTCCTCACATGTACCCACACGGTCCTCACGTACCCACACGGTACTCCACACGGTCCTCACGTACCCACACGGTCCTCACGTATCCACATTGTACTCCACACGGTCCTCACGTACCCACACAGTCCTCACATGTACCCACACGGTCCTCACGTACCCACATTGTACTCCACACGGTCCTCACGTACCCACACAGTCCTCACATGTACCCACACGGTCCTCACATACCCACACGGTCCTCACGTACCCACACGGTCCTCACATACCCACACGGTCCTCACGTACCCACACGGTCCTCACGTACTCCACACTGTCCTCACGTACCCACACAGTCCTCACATGTACCCACACGGTCCTCACATACCCACACGGTACTCCACACTGTCCTCACGTACCCACACAGTCCTCACATGTACCCACACGGTCCTCACATACCCACACGGTACTCTGCACGGTTCTCACGTACCCATACGGTCCTCACGTACCCACACGGTCGCCACGTACCCACACGGTCCTCACATACCCACACGGTACTCTGCACGGTTCTCACGTACCCATACGGTACTCCACATGGTCCTCACGTACCCACACGGTACTCCGCACGGTCCTCACGTACCCACACGGTACTCCGCACGGTCCTCACGTACCCACACGGTACACCGCACGGTCCTCACGTACCCACACGGTACTCCGCACGGTCCTCACGTACCCACACGGTACACCGCACGGTCCTCACGTACCCACACGGTACTCCACACGGTCCTCACGTACCCACACAGTCCTCACGTATCGACACGGTCCTCACATACTCCACACGGTACTCCACACGGTCCTCACGTACCCACACGGTACTCACGTATCCACACGGTCCTCACATACCCACATGGTCCTCACGTACCCACAGGGTCCTCACGTACCCACACAGTCCTCACGTATCCACACGGTCCTCACGTACCCACACGGTCCTCACGTACCCACACAGTCCTCACATGTACCCACACGGTCCTCACATACCCACACGGTCCTCACGTACCCACACGGTCCTCACATGTACCCACACGGTCCTCACGTACCCACACGGTACTCCACACTGTCCTCACGTACCCACACGGTCCTCACGTACCCACACGGTCCTCACGTACCCACACGGTACTCCACACTGTCCTCACGTACCCACACGGTCCTCACGTACCCACACGGTCCTCACATGTACCCACACGGTCCTTCACACGGTCCTCACGTACCCACACGGTCCTCACGTACCCACACGGTCCTTCACACGGTCCTCACGTACCCACACGGTCCTCACGTACTCCACACAGTCCTTCACACGGTCCTCACGTACCCACACGGTCCTCACGTACCCACAGGGTCCTCACGTACCCACACGGTCGCCACGTACCCACACGGTCCTCACGTACTCCACACGGTCCTCACATACCCACACGGTCCTCACATACTCCACACGGTCCTCACGTACCCACACGGTCCTCACGTACCCACACGGTCCTCACGTACCCACACAGTCCTCACGTATCCACACGGTCCTCACGTATCCACACGGTCCTCACGTACCCACACGGTCCTCACATACCCACACGGTCCTCACATACTCCACACGGTCCTCACGTACCCACACGGTCCTCACGTACCCACACGGTCCTCACGTACTCCACACGGTCCTCACGTATCCACACGGTCCTCACGTACTCCACACGGTCCTTCACACGGTCCTCACGTACCCACACGGTCCTCACGTACCCACAGGGTCCTCACGTACTCCACACGGTCCTTCACACGGTCCTCACATACCCACACGGTCCTCACATACTCCACACGGTCCTCACGTACCCACACGGTCCTCACGTACCCACACGGTCCTCACGTACCCACACAGTCCTCACGTATCCACACGGTCCTCACGTATCCACACGGTCCTCACGTACCCACACGGTCCTCACATACCCACACGGTCCTCACATACTCCACACGGTCCTCACGTACCCACACGGTCCTCACGTACCCACACGGTCCTCACGTACTCCACACGGTCCTCACGTATCCACACGGTCCTCACGTACTCCACACGGTCCTTCACACGGTCCTCACGTACCCACACGGTCCTCACGTACCCACAGGGTCCTCACGTACTCCACACGGTCCTTCACACGGTCCTCACGTACCCACACGGTCCTCACGTACCCACACGGTCCTCACATTGTACCCACACGGTCCTCACGTACCCACACGGTCCTCACGTACCCACACGGTACTCACATGTACCCACACGGTACTCACGTACCCACACGGTCCTCACGTACTCCACACGGTCCTTCACACGGTCCTCACGTACCCACACTGTCCTCACATGTATCCACACGGTCCTCACATACCCACACGGTCCTCACGTACTCCACACGGTCCTTCACACGGTCCTCACGTACCCACACGGTCCTCACGTACCCACAGGGTACTCACATGTACCCACACGGTACTCACGTACCCACACAGTCCTCACGTACCCACACGGTCCTTCACACGGTCCTCACGTACCCACACGGTCCTCACGTACCCACAGGGTCCTTCACACGGTCCTCACGTACCCACACGGTCCTCACGTACCCACACGGTCCTTCACACGGTCCTCACGTACCCACACGGTCCTCACGTACCCACACGGTCCTCACATTGTACTCCACACGGTCCTCACGTACCCACACTGTCCTCACATGTATCCACACGGTCCTCACATACCCACATGGTACTCCACACGGTCCTCACATACCCACACGGTCCTCACGTACCCACACGGTCCTCACATTGTACTCCACACGGTCCTCACGTACCCACACGGTCCTCACGTACCCACACGGTCCTCACGTACCCACACGGTACTCACGTACTCCACACGGTCCTCACATGTACCCACACGGTCCTCACATACCCACATTGTACTCCACACGGTCCTCACGTACCCACACAGTCCTCACATGTACCCACACGGTACTCACGTACCCACACGGTCCTCACGTACTCCACACGGTCCTTCACACGGTCCTCACGTACCCACACTGTCCTCACATGTATCCACACGGTCCTCACATACCCACATGGTACTCCACACGGTCCTCACGTACCCACACGGTCCTCACGTACCCACACAGTCCTCACATACCCACATGGTACTCCACACGGTCCTCACGTACCCACACGGTCCTCACGTACCCACACGGTACTCACGTACCCACACGGTCCTCACGTACCCACACGGTCCTCACATGTACCCACACGGTCCTCACGTACCCACACGGTCCTCACATGTACCCACACGGTACTCACGTACCCACACGGTCCTCACGTACCCACACGGTCCTCACGTACTCCACACGGTACTCACGTACCCACACGGTCCTCACGTACTCCACACGGTCCTTCACACGGTCCTCACGTACCCACACGGTCCTCACGTACCCACACTGTCCTCACGTACCCACATTGTACCCACACGGTCCTCACGTACCCACACGGTCCTCACGTACCCACACGGTCCTCACGTACCCACATTGTACTCCACACGGTCCTCACGTACTCCACACGGTCCTCACATACCCACACGGTCCTCACATACTCCACACGGTCCTCACGTACCCACACGGTCCTCACGTACCCACACGGTCCTCACGTACCCACACGGTCCTCACGTATCCACACGGTCCTCACGTATCCACACGGTCCTCACGTACCCACACGGTCCTCACATACCCACACGGTCCTCACATACTCCACACGGTCCTCACGTACCCACACGGTCCTCACGTACCCACACGGTCCTCACGTACTCCACACGGTCCTCACGTATCCACACGGTCCTCACGTACTCCACACGGTCCTTCACACGGTCCTCACGTACCCACACGGTCCTCACGTACCCACAGGGTCCTCACGTACTCCACACGGTCCTTCACACGGTCCTCACGTACCCACACTGTCCTCACATTGTACCCACACGGTCCTCACGTACCCACACGGTCCTCACGTACCCACACGGTACTCACATGTACCCACACGGTACTCACGTACCCACACGGTCCTCACGTACTCCACACGGTCCTTCACACGGTCCTCACGTACCCACACGGTCCTCACGTACCCACAGGGTACTCACATGTACCCACACGGTACTCACGTACCCACACAGTCCTCACGTACCCACACGGTCCTTCACACGGTCCTCACGTACCCACACGGTCCTCACGTACCCACAGGGTCCTTCACACGGTCCTCACGTACCCACACGGTCCTCACGTACCCACACGGTCCTTCACACGGTCCTCACGTACCCACACGGTCCTCACGTACCCACACGGTCCTCACATTGTACTCCACACGGTCCTCACGTACCCACACTGTCCTCACATGTATCCACACGGTCCTCACATACCCACATGGTACTCCACACGGTCCTCACATACCCACACGGTCCTCACGTACCCACACGGTCCTCACATTGTACTCCACACGGTCCTCACGTACCCACACGGTCCTCACGTACCCACACGGTCCTCACGTACCCACACGGTACTCACGTACTCCACACGGTCCTCACATGTACCCACACGGTCCTCACATACCCACATTGTACTCCACACGGTCCTCACGTACCCACACAGTCCTCACATGTACCCACACGGTACTCACGTACCCACACGGTCCTCACGTACTCCACACGGTCCTTCACACGGTCCTCACGTACCCACACTGTCCTCACATGTATCCACACGGTCCTCACATACCCACATGGTACTCCACACGGTCCTCACGTACCCACACGGTCCTCACGTACCCACACAGTCCTCACATACCCACATGGTACTCCACACGGTCCCTCACGTACCCACACGGTCCTCACGTACCCACACGGTACTCACGTACCCACACGGTCCTCACGTACCCACACGGTCCTCACATGTACCCACACGGTCCTCACGTACCCACACGGTCCTCACATGTACCCACACGGTACTCACGTACCCACACGGTCCTCACGTACCCACACGGTCCTCACATGTACCCACACGGTACTCACGTACCCACACGGTCCTCACGTACCCACACGGTCCTCACGTACTCCACACGGTACTCACGTACCCACACGGTCCTCACGTACTCCACACGGTCCTTCACACGGTCCTCACGTACCCACACGGTCCTCACGTACCCACACGGTCCTCACGTACCCACACGGTCCTCACGTACCCACATTGTACTCCACACGGTCCTCACGTACCCACACGGTCCTCACGTACTCCACACTGTCCTCACGTACCCACATTGTACCCACACGGTCCTCACGTACCCACACGGTCCTCACGTACCCACACGGTCCTCACGTACCCACATTGTACTCCACACGGTCCTCACGTACCCACACAGTCCTCACATGTACCCACACGGTCCTCACATACCCACACGGTACTCCACACTGTCCTCACGTACCCACACAGTCCTCACATGTACCCACACGGTCGCCACGTACCCACACGGTCCTTCACACGGTCCTCACGTACCCACACTGTCCTCATGTACCCACACGGTCCTCACGTACTCCACACGGTCCTTCACACGGTCCTCACGTACCCACACAGTCCTCACATACCCACATGGTACTCCACACGGTCCTCATGTACCCACACGGTCCTCACGTACCCACACGGTCCTCACGTACCCACACGGTCCTCACGTACTCCACACGGTCCTCACGTACCCACACGGTCCTCACGTACTCCACACGGTCCTTCACACGGTCCTCACGTACCCACACGGTCCTCACATACCCACATGGTACTCCACACGGTCCTCACGTACCCACACAGTCCTCACGTACCCACACGGTACTCACGTACCCACACAGTCCTCACGTACCCACACGGTACTCCACACGGTCCTCACGTACCCACACGGTCCTCACGTACCCACACAGTCCTCACATGTACCCACACGGTACTCACGTACCCACACGGTCCTCACGTACCCACACAGTCCTCACATGTACCCACACGGTACTCACGTACCCACACGGTCCTCACGTACCCACACAGTCCTCACATGTACCCACACGGTCCTCACGTACTCCACACGGTCCTTCACA
>NW_027274655.1:0-88665 GCF_030028105.1 Mobula birostris | reverse complement strand
AAAGTGTTTCCATTAGATTTGCAGTAAGTGCTTTGGTGTAAAATTGAAATGTATACTATTTGTATTGTCTAAGCATTGCATGCACTGAGATAACAACTTTTTTGTGTTGATGTGTACAGCCAGGAAACAACTTTCAAACTACTAATAATCATGTGGGAAGTTAACCTTAGGTGTTTCCATTTGTTTGCAGTAAGTACTTTGGAGTAAAATTGAGATGTATACTACCTTAATGTCAGAGCATAGTAGCACTGAGAAAGAAACTTTTTTGTCTTGATGAACTGAGGCATGAAACAACTTTAAACCTGGTCATACTCATGTGGAAAGTTAACCTAAGGTGTTTCCATTAGGTTTGCAGTCAGGACTTTTGAGTACAATTGAAATGTATACTACTTTTATGTCAAAGCATTCTATTCACTGTGAAATCAACTTTTTTGTCTTTATGTGCATAGGTATGAAACAACTTTCAGACATCTCAGAATCATGTGGGAAGTTAACCTAAAGTGTTTCCATTAGGTTTGCAGTAAGTGCTTTGCTGTAAAATTGAAATGTATACTAATTGTATTGACTAAGCATTGCATGCACTCAGATAACAACTTTTTTGTGTTGATGTGTACAGCCATGAAACAGCTTTCGAACTACTCATAATCATGTGGAAAGTTAACCTAAGCTGTATCCATTAGGTTTGCAGTCAGGACTTTTGAGTACAATTGAAATGTATACTACTTTTATGTCAAAGCATTCTATTCACTGTGAAATCAACTTTTTTGTCTTTATGTGCACAAGTATGAAAGAACTTTCAGACATCTCAGAATCATGTGGGAAGTTAACCTAAAGTGTTTCCATTAGGTTTGCAGTAAGTGCTTTGCTGTAAAATTGAAATGTATACTAATTGTATTGTCTAAGCATTGCATGCCCTGAGATAACAACTTTTTTGTGTTGATGTATACAGCCATGAAACAGCTTTCAAACTACTCATAATCATGTGGAAAGTTAACCTAAGCTGTATCCATTAGGTTTG
The DNA here is from genome assembly GCF_030028105.1 of Mobula birostris. Lineage (NCBI taxonomy): Eukaryota > Metazoa > Chordata > Chondrichthyes > Myliobatiformes > Myliobatidae > Mobula > Mobula birostris. Next base: position 87,647 of record NW_027274655.1, on the reverse strand, counting down.
CAGTCAGGACTTTTGAGTACAATTGTAATGTATACTACTTTTATGTCAAAGCATTCTATTCACTGTGAAATCAACATTTTTGTCTTTATGTGCACAGGTAAAAAACAACTTTCAGACATCTCAGAATCATGTGGGAAGTTAACCTAAAGTGTTTCCATTAGGTTTGCAGTAAGTGCTTTGGTGGAAAATTGAAATGTATGCTATTTGTATTGTCTAAGCATTGCATGCACTGAGATAACAACTTTTTTGTCTTGATGTGCACAGGTATGAAACAACTTTCAGACATCTCAGAATCATGTGGGAAGTTAATCTAAGTTGTTTCCATTAGGTTTGCAGTAAGGACTTTGGTGTAAAATTGAAATGTATACTATTTGTATTCTCTAAGCATTGTATGCACTGAGATAGCAACTGTTTTGTGTTGATGTGTACAGCCATGAAACAACTTTCAAACTACTCATAATCATGTGAGAAGTTAACCTAAAGTGTTTCCATTAGGTTTGCAGTAAGTGCTTTGGTGTAAAAATGAAATGTATACTATTTGTATTGTCAAAGCTTTGCATGCACTGAGAAAACAACTTTTTTGTCTTTATGTGCACAGGTATGAAACAACTTTCAGACATCTCAGAATCATGTGGGAAGTTAACCTAAAGTGTTTCCATTAGGTTTGCAGTAAGTGCTTTGTTGTAAAATTGAAATGTATACTAATTGTATTGACTAAGCATTGCATGCACTGAGATAACAACTTTTTTGTGTTGATGTGTACAGCCATGAAACAGCTTTCGAACTACTCATAATCATGTGGAAAGTTAACCTAAGCTGTATCCATTAGGTTTGCAGTCAGGACTTTTGAGTACAATTGAAATGTATACTACTCTTATGTCAAAGCATTCTATTCACTGTGAAATCAACTTTTTTGTCTTTATGTGCACAAGTATGAAACAACTTTCAGACATCTCAGAATCATGTGGGAAGTTAACCTAAAGTGTTTCCATTAGGTTTGCAGTAAGTGCTTTGCTGTAAAATTGAAATGTATACTAATTGTATTGTCTAAGCATTGCATGCCCTGAGATAACAACTTTTTTGTGTTGATGTATACAGCCATGAAACAGCTTTCAAACTACTCATAATCATGTGGAAAGTTAACCTAAGCTGTATCCATTAGGTTTGCAGTCAGGACTTTTGAGTACAATTGAAATGTATACTACTTTTATGTCAAAGCATTCTATTCACTGTGAAATCAACATTTTTGTCTTTATGTGCACAGGTAAAAAACAACTTTCAGACATCTCAGAATCATGTGGGAAGTTAACCTAAAGTGTTTCCATTAGGTTTGCAGTAAGTGCTTTGGTGGAAAATTGAAATGTATGCTATTTGTATTGTCTAAGCATTGCATGCACTGAGATAACAACTTTTTTGTGTTGATGTCTACAGCCATGAAACAACTTTCAAACTACTCATAATGATGTGGAAAGTTAACCTAAGGTGTTTCCATTAGGTTTGCAGTAAGTGCTTTGGTGTAAAATTGAAATGTATACTATTGGTATTGTCAAAGCTTTGCATGCACTGAGAAAACAACTTTTTTGTCTTGATGTGCACACGTATGAATCAACTTTCAGACATCTCAGAATCATGTGGGAAGTTAATCTAAAGTGTTTCCATTAGATTTGCAGTAAGTGCTTTGGTGTAAAATTGAAATGTATACTATTTGTATTGTCTAAGCATTGCATGCACTGAGATAACAACTTTTTTGTGTTGATGTGTACAGCCAGGAAACAACTTTCAAACTACTAATAATCATGTGGGAAGTTAACCTTAGGTGTTTCCATTTGTTTGCAGTAAGTACTTTGGAGTAAAATTGAGATGTATACTACCTTAATGTCAGAGCATAGTAGCACTGAGAAAGAAACTTTTTTGTCTTGATGAACTGAGGCATGAAACAACTTTAAACCTGGTCATACTCATGTGGAAAGTTAACCTAAGGTGTTTCCATTAGGTTTGCAGTCAGGACTTTTGAGTACAATTGAAATGTATACTACTTTTATGTCAAAGCATTCTATTCACTGTGAAATCAACTTTTTTGTCTTTATGTGCATAGGTATGAAACAACTTTCAGACATCTCAGAATCATGTGGGAAGTTAACCTAAAGTGTTTCCATTAGGTTTGCAGTAAGTGCTTTGCTGTAAAATTGAAATGTATACTAATTGTATTGACTAAGCATTGCATGCACTCAGATAACAACTTTTTTGTGTTGATGTGTACAGCCATGAAACAGCTTTCGAACTACTCATAATCATGTGGAAAGTTAACCTAAGCTGTATCCATTAGGTTTGCAGTCAGGACTTTTGAGTACAATTGAAATGTATACTACTTTTATGTCAAAGCATTCTATTCACTGTGAAATCAACTTTTTTGTCTTTATGTGCACAAGTATGAAAGAAACTTCAGACATCTCAGAATCATGTGGGAAGTTAACCTAAAGTGTTTCCATTAGGTTTGCAGTAAGTGCTTTGCTGTAAAATTGAAATGTATACTAATTGTATTGTCTAAGCATTGCATGCCCTGAGATAACAACTTTTTTGTGTTGATGTATACAGCCATGAAACAGCTTTCAAACTACTCATAATCATGTGGAAAGTTAACCTAAGCTGTATCCATTAGGTTTGCAGTCAGGACTTTTGAGTACAATTGTAATGTATACTACTTTTATGTCAAAGCATTCTATTCACTGTGAAATCAACATTTTTGTCTTTATGTGCACAGGTAAAAAACAACTTTCAGACATCTCAGAATCATGTGGGAAGTTAACCTAAAGTGTTTCCATTAGGTTTGCAGTAAGTGCTTTGGTGGAAAATTGAAATGTATGCTATTTGTATTGTCTAAGCATTGCATGCACTGAGATAACAACTTTTTTGTCTTGATGTGCACAGGTATGAAACAACTTTCAGACATCTCAGAATCATGTGGGAAGTTAATCTAAGTTGTTTCCATTAGGTTTGCAGTAAGGACTTTGGTGTAAAATTGAAATGTATACTATTTGTATTCTCTAAGCATTGTATGCACTGAGATAGCAACTGTTTTGTGTTGATGTGTACAGCCATGAAACAACTTTCAAACTACTCATAATCATGTGAGAAGTTAACCTAAAGTGTTTCCATTAGGTTTGCAGTAAGTGCTTTGGTGTAAAAATGAAATGTATACTATTTGTATTGTCAAAGCTTTGCATGCACTGAGAAAACAACTTTTTTGTCTTTATGTGCACAGGTATGAAACAACTTTCAGACATCTCAGAATCATGTGGGAAGTTAACCTAAAGTGTTTCCATTAGGTTTGCAGTAAGTGCTTTGTTGTAAAATTGAAATGTATACTAATTGTATTGACTAAGCATTGCATGCACTGAGATAACAACTTTTTTGTGTTGATGTGTACAGCCATGAAACAGCTTTCGAACTACTCATAATCATGTGGAAAGTTAACCTAAGCTGTATCCATTAGGTTTGCAGTCAGGACTTTTGAGTACAATTGAAATGTATACTACTCTTATGTCAAAGCATTCTATTCACTGTGAAATCAACTTTTTTGTCTTTATGTGCACAAGTATGAAACAACTTTCAGACATCTCAGAATCATGTGGGAAGTTAACCTAAAGTGTTTCCATTAGGTTTGCAGTAAGTGCTTTGCTGTAAAATTGAAATGTATACTAATTGTATTGTCTAAGCATTGCATGCCCTGAGATAACAACTTTTTTGTGTTGATGTATACAGCCATGAAACAGCTTTCAAACTACTCATAATCATGTGGAAAGTTAACCTAAGCTGTATCCATTAGGTTTGCAGTCAGGACTTTTGAGTACAATTGAAATGTATACTACTTTTATGTCAAAGCATTCTATTCACTGTGAAATCAACATTTTTGTCTTTATGTGCACAGGTAAAAAACAACTTTCAGACATCTCAGAATCATGTGGGAAGTTAACCTAAAGTGTTTCCATTAGGTTTGCAGTAAGTGCTTTGGTGGAAAATTGAAATGTATGCTATTTGTATTGTCTAAGCATTGCATGCACTGAGATAACAACTTTTTTGTGTTGATGTCTACAGCCATGAAACAACTTTCAAACTACTCATAATGATGTGGAAAGTTAACCTAAGGTGTTTCCATTAGGTTTGCAGTAAGTGCTTTGGTGTAAAATTGAAATGTATACTATTGGAATTGTCAAAGCTTTGCATGCACTGAGAAAACAACTTTTTTGTCTTGATGTGCACACGTATGAATCAACTTTCAGACATCTCAGAATCATGTGGGAAGTTAATCTAAAGTGTTTCCATTAGATTTGCAGTAAGTGCTTTGGTGTAAAATTGAAATGTATACTATTTGTATTGTCTAAGCATTGCATGCACTGAGATAACAACTTTTTTGTGTTGATGTGTACAGCCAGGAAACAACTTTCAAACTACTAATAATCATGTGGGAAGTTAACCTTAGGTGTTTCCATTTGTTTGCAGTAAGTACTTTGGAGTAAAATTGAGATGTATACTACCTTAATGTCAGAGCATAGTAGCACTGAGAAAGAAACTTTTTTGTCTTGATGAACTGAGGCATGAAACAACTTTAAACCTGGTCATACTCATGTGGAAAGTTAACCTAAGGTGTTTCCATTAGGTTTGCAGTCAGGACTTTTGAGTACAATTGAAATGTATACTACTTTTATGTCAAAGCATTCTATTCACTGTGAAATCAACTTTTTTGTCTTTATGTGCATAGGTATGAAACAACTTTCAGACATCTCAGAATCATGTGGGAAGTTAACCTAAAGTGTTTCCATTAGGTTTGCAGTAAGTGCTTTGCTGTAAAATTGAAATGTATACTAATTGTATTGACTAAGCATTGCATGCACTCAGATAACAACTTTTTTGTGTTGATGTGTACAGCCATGAAACAGCTTTCGAACTACTCATAATCATGTGGAAAGTTAACCTAAGCTGTATCCATTAGGTTTGCAGTCAGGACTTTTGAGTACAATTGAAATGTATACTACTTTTATGTCAAAGCATTCTATTCACTGTGAAATCAACTTTTTTGTCTTTATGTGCACAAGTATGAAAGAAACTTCAGACATCTCAGAATCATGTGGGAAGTTAACCTAAAGTGTTTCCATTAGGTTTGCAGTAAGTGCTTTGCTGTAAAATTGAAATGTATACTAATTGTATTGTCTAAGCATTGCATGCCCTGAGATAACAACTTTTTTGTGTTGATGTATACAGCCATGAAACAGCTTTCAAACTACTCATAATCATGTGGAAAGTTAACCTAAGCTGTATCCATTAGGTTTGCAGTCAGGACTTTTGAGTACAATTGTAATGTATACTACTTTTATGTCAAAGCATTCTATTCACTGTGAAATCAACATTTTTGTCTTTATGTGCACAGGTAAAAAACAACTTTCAGACATCTCAGAATCATGTGGGAAGTTAACCTAAAGTGTTTCCATTAGGTTTGCAGTAAGTGCTTTGGTGGAAAATTGAAATGTATGCTATTTGTATTGTCTAAGCATTGCATGCACTGAGATAACAACTTTTTTGTCTTGATGTGCACAGGTATGAAACAACTTTCAGACATCTCAGAATCATGTGGGAAGTTAATCTAAGTTGTTTCCATTAGGTTTGCAGTAAGGACTTTGGTGTAAAATTGAAATGTATACTATTTGTATTCTCTAAGCATTGTATGCACTGAGATAGCAACTGTTTTGTGTTGATGTGTACAGCCATGAAACAACTTTCAAACTACTCATAATCATGTGAGAAGTTAACCTAAAGTGTTTCCATTAGGTTTGCAGTAAGTGCTTTGGTGTAAAAATGAAATGTATACTATTTGTATTGTCAAAGCTTTGCATGCACTGAGAAAACAACTTTTTTGTCTTTATGTGCACAGGTATGAAACAACTTTCAGACATCTCAGAATCATGTGGGAAGTTAACCTAAAGTGTTTCCATTAGGTTTGCAGTAAGTGCTTTGTTGTAAAATTGAAATGTATACTAATTGTATTGACTAAGCATTGCATGCACTGAGATAACAACTTTTTTGTGTTGATGTGTACAGCCATGAAACAGCTTTCGAACTACTCATAATCATGTGGAAAGTTAACCTAAGCTGTATCCATTAGGTTTGCAGTCAGGACTTTTGAGTACAATTGAAATGTATACTACTCTTATGTCAAAGCATTCTATTCACTGTGAAATCAACTTTTTTGTCTTTATGTGCACAAGTATGAAACAACTTTCAGACATCTCAGAATCATGTGGGAAGTTAACCTAAAGTGTTTCCATTAGGTTTGCAGTAAGTGCTTTGCTGTAAAATTGAAATGTATACTAATTGTATTGTCTAAGCATTGCATGCCCTGAGATAACAACTTTTTTGTGTTGATGTATACAGCCATGAAACAGCTTTCAAACTACTCATAATCATGTGGAAAGTTAACCTAAGCTGTATCCATTAGGTTTGCAGTCAGGACTTTTGAGTACAATTGAAATGTATACTACTTTTATGTCAAAGCATTCTATTCACTGTGAAATCAACATTTTTGTCTTTATGTGCACAGGTAAAAAACAACTTTCAGACATCTCAGAATCATGTGGGAAGTTAACCTAAAGTGTTTCCATTAGGTTTGCAGTAAGTGCTTTGGTGGAAAATTGAAATGTATGCTATTTGTATTGTCTAAGCATTGCATGCACTGAGATAACAACTTTTTTGTGTTGATGTCTACAGCCATGAAACAACTTTCAAACTACTCATAATGATGTGGAAAGTTAACCTAAGGTGTTTCCATTAGGTTTGCAGTAAGTGCTTTGGTGTAAAATTGAAATGTATACTATTGGAATTGTCAAAGCTTTGCATGCACTGAGAAAACAACTTTTTTGTCTTGATGTGCACACGTATGAATCAACTTTCAGACATCTCAGAATCATGTGGGAAGTTAATCTAAAGTGTTTCCATTAGATTTGCAGTAAGTGCTTTGGTGTAAAATTGAAATGTATACTATTTGTATTGTCTAAGCATTGCATGCACTGAGATAACAACTTTTTTGTGTTGATGTGTACAGCCAGGAAACAACTTTCAAACTACTAATAATCATGTGGGAAGTTAACCTTAGGTGTTTCCATTTGTTTGCAGTAAGTACTTTGGAGTAAAATTGAGATGTATACTACCTTAATGTCAGAGCATAGTAGCACTGAGAAAGAAACTTTTTTGTCTTGATGAACTGAGGCATGAAACAACTTTAAACCTAGTCATACTCATGTGGAAAGTTAACCTAAGGTGTTTCCATTAGGTTTGCAGTCAGGACTTTTGAGTACAATTGAAATGTATACTACTTTTATGTCAAAGCATTCTATTCACTGAGATAACAACTTTTTTGTGCTGATGTGTACAGCCATGAAACAACTTTCAAACTACTCATAATCATGTGGAAAGTTAACCTAAGGTGTTTCAATTAGGTTTGTAGTAAGTGCTTTGGTGTAAAAATGAAATGTATACTATTTGTATTGTCAAAGCTTTGCATGCACTGAGAAAACAACTTTTTTGTCTTTATGTGCACAGGTATGAAACAACTTTCAGACATCTCAGAATCATGTGGGAAGTTAACCTAAAGTGTTTCCATTAGGTTTGCAGTAAGTGCTTTGCTGTAAAATTGAAATGTATACTAATTGTATTGACTAAGCATTGCATGCACTGAGATAACAACTTTTTTGTGTTGATGTGTACAGCCATGAAACAGCTTTCGAACTACTCATAATCATGTGGAAAGTTAACCTAAGCTGTATCCATTAGGTTTGCAGTCAGGACTTTTGAGTACAATTGAAATGTATACTACTTTTATGTCAAAGCATTCTATTCACTGTGAAATCAACTTTTTTGTCTTTATGTGCATAGGTATGAAACAACTTTCAGAGATCTCAGAATCATGTTGGAAGTTAACCTAAAGTGTTTCCATTAGGTTTGCAGTAAGTGCTTTGCTGTAAAATTGAAATGTATACTAATTGTATTGACTAAGCATTGCATGCACTGAGATAACAACTTTTTTGTGTTGATGTGTACAGCCATGAAACAGCTTTCGAACTACTCATAATCATGTGGAAAGTTAACCTAAGCTGTATCCATTAGGTTTGCAGTCAGGACTTTTGAGTACAATTGAAATGTATACTACTTTTATGTCAAAGCATTCTATTCACTGTGAAATCAACTTTTTTGTCTTTATGTGCACAAGTATGAAACAACTTTCAGACATCTCAGAATCATGTGGGAAGTTAACCTAAAGTGTTTCCATTAGGTTTGCAGTAAGTGCTTTGGTGGAAAATTGAAATGTATGCTATTTGTATTGTCTAAGCATTGCATGCACTGAGATAACAACTTTTTTGTGTTGATGTCTACAGCCATGAAACAACTTTCAAACTACTCATTATCATGTGGAAAGTTAACCTAAGGTGTTTCCATTAGGTTTGCAGTAAGAGCTTTGGTGTAAAATTGAAATGTATACTATTGGTATTGTCAAAGCTTTGCATGCACTGAGATAACAACTTTTTTGTGTTGATGTGTACAGCCATGAAACAACTTTCAAACTACTCATAATCATGTGGAAAGTTAACCTAAGGTGTTTCCATTAGGTTTGCAGTAAGTGCTTTGGTTTAAAAATGAAATGTATACTATTTGTATTGTCAAAGCTTTGCATGCACTGAGAAAAAACTTTTTTGTCTTTATGTGCACAGGTATGAAACAACTTTCAGACATCTCAGAATCATGTGGGAAGTTAACCTAAAGTGTTTCCATTAGGTTTGCAGTAAGTGCTTTGCTGTAAAATTGAAATGTATACTAATTGTATTGACTAAGCATTGCATGCACTGAGATAACAACTTTTTTGTGTTGATGTGTAACAGCCATGAAACAGCTTTCGAACTACTCATAATCATGTGGAAAGTTAACCTAAGCTGTATCCATTAGGTTTGCAGTCAGGACTTTTGAGTACAATTGAAATGTATACTACTTTTATGTCAAAGCATTCTATTCACTGTGAAATCAACTTTTTTGTCTTTATGTGCATAGGTATGAAACAACTTTCAGACATCTCAGAATCATGTGGGAAGTTAACCTAAAGTGTTTCCATTAGGTTTGCAGTAAGTGCTTTGCTGTAAAATTGAAATGTATACTAATTGTATTGACTAAGCATTGCATGCACTGAGATAACAACTTTTTTGTGTTGATGTGTACAGCCATGAAACAGCTTTCGAACTACTCATAATCATGTGGAAAGTTAACCTAAGCTGTATCCATTAGGTTTGCAGTCAGGACTTTTGAGTACAATTGAAATGTATACTACTTTTATGTCAAAGCATTCTATTCACTGTGAAATCAACTTTTTTGTCTTTATGTGCACAAGTATGAAACAACTTTCAGACATCTCAGAATCATGTGGGAAGTTAACCTAAAGTGTTTCCATTAGGTTTGCAGTAAGTGCTTTGGTGGAAAATTGAAATGTATGCTATTTGTATTGTCTAAGCATTGCATGCACTGAGATAACAACTTTTTTGTGTTGATGTCTACAGCCATGAAACAACTTTCAAACTACTCATAATCATGTGGAAAGTTAACCTAAGGTGTTTCCATTAGGTTTGCAGTAAGAGCTTTGGTGTAAAATTGAAATGTATACTATTGGTATTGTCAAAGCTTTGCATGCACTGAGATAACAACTTTTTTGTGTTGATGTGTACAGCCATGAAACAACTTTCAAACTACTCATAATCATGTGGAAAGTTAACCTAAGGTGTTTCCATTAGGTTTGCAGTAAGTGCTTTGGTTTAAAAATGAAATGTATACTATTTGTATTGTCAAAGCTTTGCATGCACTGAGAAAAAACTTTTTTGTCTTTATGTGCACAGGTATGAAACAACTTTCAGACATCTCAGAATCATGTGGGAAGTTAACCTAAAGTGTTTCCATTAGGTTTGCAGTAAGTGCTTTGCTGTAAAATTGAAATGTATACTAATTGTATTGACTAAGCATTGCATGCACTGAGATAACAACTTTTTTGTGTTGATGTGTAACAGCCATGAAACAGCTTTCGAACTACTCATAATCATGTGGAAAGTTAACCTAAGCTGTATCCATTAGGTTTGCAGTCAGGACTTTTGAGTACAATTGAAATGTATACTACTTTTATGTCAAAGCATTCTATTCACTGTGAAAACAACTTTTTTGTCTTTATGTGCACAAGTATGAAACAACTTTCAGACATCTTAGAATCATGTGGGAAGTTAACCTAAAGTGTTTCCATTAGGTTTGCAGTAAGTACTTTACTGTAAAATTGAAATGTATACTAATTGTATTGTCTAAGCATTGCATGCACTGAGATAACAACTTTTTTGTGTTGATGTATACAGCCATGAAACAGCTTTCAAACTACTCATAATCATGTGGAAAGTTAACCTAAGCTGTATCCATTAGGTTTGCAGTCAGGACTTTTGAGTACAATTGAAATGTATACTACTTTTATGTCAAAGCATTCTATTCACTGTGAAATCAACATTTTTGTCTTTATGTGCACAGGTAAAAAACAACTTTCAGACATCTCAGAATCATGTGGGAAGTTAACCTAAAGTGTTTCCATTAGGTTTGCAGTAAGTGCTTTGGTGGAAAATTGAAATGTATGCTATTTGTATTGTCTAAGCATTGCATGCACTGAGATAACAACTTTTTTGTGTTGATGTCTACAGCCATGAAACAACTTTCAAACTACTCATAATGATGTGGAAAGTTAACCTAAGGTGTTTCCATTAGGTTTGCAGTAAGTGCTTTGGTGTAAAATTGAAATGTATACTATTGGTATTGTCAAAGCTTTGCATGCACTGAGAAAACAACTTTTTTGTCTTGATGTGCACACGTATGAATCAACTTTCAGACATCTCAGAATCATGTGGGAAGTTAATCTAAAGTGTTTCCATTAGATTTGCAGTAAGTGCTTTGGTGTAAAATTGAAATGTATACTATTTGTATTGTCTAAGCATTGCATGCACTGAGATAACAACTTTTTTGTGTTGATGTGTACAGCCAGGAAACAACTTTCAAACTACTAATAATCATGTGGGAAGTTAACCTTAGGTGTTTCCATTTGTTTGCAGTAAGTACTTTGGAGTAAAATTGAGATGTATACTACCTTAATGTCAGAGCATAGTAGCACTGAGAAAGAAACTTTTTTGTCTTGATGAACTGAGGCATGAAACAACTTTAAACCTGGTCATACTCATGTGGAAAGTTAACCTAAGGTGTTTCCATTAGGTTTGCAGTCAGGACTTTTGAGTACAATTGAAATGTATACTACTTTTATGTCAAAGCATTCTATTCACTGTGAAATCAACTTTTTTGTCTTTATGTGCATAGGTATGAAACAACTTTCAGACATCTCAGAATCATGTGGGAAGTTAACCTAAAGTGTTTCCATTAGGTTTGCAGTAAGTGCTTTGCTGTAAAATTGAAATGTATACTAATTGTATTGACTAAGCATTGCATGCACTCAGATAACAACTTTTTTGTGTTGATGTGTACAGCCATGAAACAGCTTTCGAACTTTCCACATAATCATGTGGAAAGTTAACCTAAGCTGTATCCATTAGATTTGCAGTCAGGACTTTTGAGTACAATTGAAATGTATACTACTTTTATGTCAAAGCATTCTATTCACTGTGAAATCAACTTTTTTGTCTTTATGTGCACAAGTATGAAAGAACTTTCAGACATCTCAGAATCATGTGGGAAGTTAACCTAAAGTGTTTCCATTAGGTTTGCAGTAAGTGCTTTGCTGTAAAATTGAAATGTATACTAATTGTATTGTCTAAGCATTGCATGCCCTGAGATAACAACTTTTTTGTGTTGATGTATACAGCCATGAAACAGCTTTCAAACTACTCATAATCATGTGGAAAGTTAACCTAAGCTGTATCCATTAGGTTTGCAGTCAGGACTTTTGAGTACAATTGTAATGTATACTACTTTTATGTCAAAGCATTCTATTCACTGTGAAATCAACATTTTTGTCTTTATGTGCACAGGTAAAAAACAACTTTCAGACATCTCAGAATCATGTGGGAAGTTAACCTAAAGTGTTTCCATTAGGTTTGCAGTAAGTGCTTTGGTGGAAAATTGAAATGTATGCTATTTGTATTGTCTAAGCATTGCATGCACTGAGATAACAACTTTTTTGTCTTGATGTGCACAGGTATGAAACAACTTTCAGACATCTCAGAATCATGTGGGAAGTTAATCTAAGTTGTTTCCATTAGGTTTGCAGTAAGGACTTTGGTGTAAAATTGAAATGTATACTATTTGTATTCTCTAAGCATTGTATGCACTGAGATAGCAACTGTTTTGTGTTGATGTGTACAGCCATGAAACAACTTTCAAACTACTCATAATCATGTGAGAAGTTAACCTAAAGTGTTTCCATTAGGTTTGCAGTAAGTGCTTTGGTGTAAAAATGAAATGTATACTATTTGTATTGTCAAAGCTTTGCATGCACTGAGAAAACAACTTTTTTGTCTTTATGTGCACAGGTATGAAACAACTTTCAGACATCTCAGAATCATGTGGGAAGTTAACCTAAAGTGTTTCCATTAGGTTTGCAGTAAGTGCTTTGTTGTAAAATTGAAATGTATACTAATTGTATTGACTAAGCATTGCATGCACTGAGATAACAACTTTTTTGTGTTGATGTGTACAGCCATGAAACAGCTTTCGAACTACTCATAATCATGTGGAAAGTTAACCTAAGCTGTATCCATTAGGTTTGCAGTCAGGACTTTTGAGTACAATTGAAATGTATACTACTCTTATGTCAAAGCATTCTATTCACTGTGAAATCAACTTTTTTGTCTTTATGTGCACAAGTATGAAACAACTTTCAGACATCTCAGAATCATGTGGGAAGTTAACCTAAAGTGTTTCCATTAGGTTTGCAGTAAGTGCTTTCCTGTAAAATTGAAATGTATACTAATTGTATTGTCTAAGCATTGCATGCCCTGAGATAACAACTTTTTTGTGTTGATGTATACAGCCATGAAACAGCTTTCAAACTACTCATAATCATGTGGAAAGTTAACCTAAGCTGTATCCATTAGGTTTGCAGTCAGGACTTTTGAGTACAATTGAAATGTATACTACTTTTATGTCAAAGCATTCTATTCACTGTGAAATCAACATTTTTGTCTTTATGTGCACAGGTAAAAAACAACTTTCAGACATCTCAGAATCATGTGGGAAGTTAACCTAAAGTGTTTCCATTAGGTTTGCAGTAAGTGCTTTGGTGGAAAATTGAAATGTATACTATTTGTATTGTCTAAGCATTGCATGCACTGAGATAACAACTTTTTTGTGTTGATGTGTACAGCCAGGAAACAACTTTCAAACTACTAATAATCATGTGGGAAGTTAACCTTAGGTGTTTCCATTTGTTTGCAGTAAGTACTTTGGAGTAAAATTGAGATGTATACTACCTTAATGTCAGAGCATAGTAGCACTGAGAAAGAAACTTTTTTGTCTTGATGAACTGAGGCATGAAACTACTTTAAACCTGGTCATACTCATGTGGAAAGTTAACCTAAGGTGTTTCCATTAGGTTTGCAGTCAGGACTTTTGAGTACAATTGAAATGTATACTACTTTTATGTCAAAGCATTCTATTCACTGTGAAATCAACTTTTTTGTCTCTATGTGCACAGGTATGAAAGAACTTTCAGACATCTCAGAATCATGTGGGAAGTTAACCTAAAGTGTTTCCATTAGTTTTGCAGTAAGTGCTTTGGTGTAAAATTGAAATGTATACTATTTGTATTGTCTAAGCATTACATGCACTGAGATAACAACTTTTTTGTGTTGATGTGTACAGCCAGGAAACAACTTTCAAACTACTAATAATCATGTGGGAAGTTAACCTAAGGTGTTTCCATTTGTTTGCAGTAAGTACTTTGGAGTAAAATTGAGATGTATACTACCTTAATGTCAGAGCATAGTAGCACTGAGAAAGAAACTTTTTTGTCTTGATGAACTGAGGCATGAAACAACTTTAAACCTGGTCATACTCATGTGGAAAATTAACCTAAGGTGTTTCCATTAGGTTTGCAGTCAGGACTTTTGAGTACAATTGAAATGTATACTACTTTTATGTCAAAGCATTCTATTCACTGTGAAATCAACTTTTTTGTCTTTATGTGCACAGGTATGAAACAACTTTCAGACATCTCAGAATCATGTGGGAAGTTAACCTAAAGTGTTTCCATTAGGTTTGCAGTAAGTGCTTTGTTGTAAAATTGAAATGTATACTAATTGTATTGACTAAGCATTGCATGCACTGAGATAACAACTTTTTTGTGTTGATGTGTACAGCCATGAAACAGCTTTCGAACTACTCATAATCATGTGGAAAGTTAACCTAAGCTGTATCCATTAGGTTTGCAGTCAGGACTTTTGAGTACAATTGAAATGTATACTACTCTTATGTCAAAGCATTGTATTCACTGTGAAATCAACTTTTTTGTCTTTATGTGCACAAGTATGAAACAACTTTCAGACATCTCAGAATCATGTGGGAAGTTAACCTAAGGTGTTTCCATTAGGTTTGCAGTAAGTGCTTTGCTGTAAAATTGAAATGTATACTAATTGTATTGTCTAAGCATTGCATGCCCTGAGATAACAACTTTTTTGTGTTGATGTATACAGCCATGAAACAGCTTTCAAACTACTCATAATCATGTGGAAAGTTAACCTAAGCTGTATCCATTAGGTTTGCAGTCAGGACTTTTGAGTACAATTGAAATGTATACTACTTTTATGTCAAAGCATTCTATTCACTGTGAAATCAACATTTTTGTCTTTATGTGCACAGGTAAAAAACAACTTTCAGACATCTCAGAATCATGTGGGAAGTTAACCTAAAGTGTTTCCATTAGGTTTGCAGTAAGTGCTTTGGTGGAAAATTGAAATGTATGCTATTTGTATTGTCTAAGCATTGCATGCACTGAGATAACAACTTTTTTGTGTTGATGTCTACAGCCATGAAACAACTTTCAAACTACTCATAATGATGTGGAAAGTTAACCTAAGGTGTTTCCATAGGTTTGCAGTAAGTGCTTTGGTGTAAAATTGAAATGTATACTATTGGTATTGTCAAAGCTTTGCATGCACTGAGAAAACAACTTTTTTGTCTTGATGTGCACACGTATGAATCAACTTTCAGACATCTCAGAATCATGTGGGAAGTTAATCTAAAGTGTTTCCATTAGATTTGCAGTAAGTGCTTTGGTGTAAAATTGAAATGTATACTATTTGTATTGTCTAAGCATTGCATGCACTGAGATAACAACTTTTTTGTGTTGATGTGTACAGCCAGGAAACAACTTTCAAACTACTAATAATCATGTGGGAAGTTAACCTTAGGTGTTTCCATTTGTTTGCAGTAAGTACTTTGGAGTAAAATTGAGATGTATACTACCTTAATGTCAGAGCATAGTAGCACTGAGAAAGAAACTTTTTTGTCTTGATGAACTGAGGCATGAAACAACTTTAAACCTGGTCATACTCATGTGGAAAGTTAACCTAAGGTGTTTCCATTAGGTTTGCAGTAAGTGCTTTGGTGGAAAATTGAAATATATGCTATTTGTATTGTCTAAGCATTGCATGCACTGAGATAACAACTTTTTTGTGTTGATGTGTACAGCCATGAAACAACTTTCAAACTACTCATAATGATGTGGAAAGTTAACCTAAGATGTTTCCATTAGGTTTGCAGTAAGTGCTTTGGTGTAAAATTGAAATGTATACTATTTGTATTGTCTAAGCATTGCATGCACTGAGTTAACAACTTTTTTGTGTTGATGTGTACAGCCATGAAACAACTTTCAAACTACTCATAATCATGTGGAAAGTTAACCTAAGGTGTTTCCATTTGATTGCAGTAAGTACTTTGGAGTAAAATTGAGATGTATACGACCTTAATGTCAGAGCATAGTAGCACTGAGAAATAAACTTTTTTGTCTTGATGAACTGAGGCATGAAACAACTTTAAACCTAGTCATACTCATGTGGAAAGTTAACCTAAGGTGTTTCCATTAGGTTTGCAGTCAGGACTTTTGAGTACATTTGAAATGTATACTACTTTTATGTCAAAGCATTCTATTCACTGAGATAACAACTTTTTTGTGTTGATGTGTACAGCCATGAAACAACTTTCAAACTACTCATAATCATGTGGAAAGTTAACCTAAGGTGTTTCCATTAGGTTTGCAGTAAGTGCTTTGGTGTAAAAATGAAATGTATACTATTTGTATTGTCAAAGCTTTGCATGCACTGAGAAAACAACTTTTTTGTCTTTATGTGCACAGGTATGAAACAACTTTCAGACATCTCAGAATCATGTGGAAAGTTAACCTAAGGTGTTTCCATTAGGTTTGCAGTAAGTGCTTTGGTGTAAAATTGAAATGTATTCTATATGTATTGTAAAAGCATTGCATGCACTGAGAAAACAACTTTTTTGTCTTGATGTGCACAGGTATGAAACAACTTTCAGACATCTCAGAATCATGTGGGAAGTTAATCTAAGTTGTTTCCATTAGGTTTGCAGTAAGGACTTTGGTGTAAAATTGAAATGTATACTATTTGTATTCTCTAAGCATTGCATGCACTGAGATAGCAACTGTTTTGTGTTGATGTGTACAGCCATGAAACAACTTTCAAACTACTCATAATCATGTGAGAAGTTAACCTAAAGTGTTTCCATTAGGTTTGCAGTAAGTGCTTTGGTGTAAAAATGAAATGTATACTATTTGTATTGTCAAAGCTTTGCATGCACTGAGAAAACAACTTTTTTGTCTTTATGTGCACAGGTATGAAACAACTTTCAGACATCTCAGAATCATGTGGGAAGTTAACCTAAAGTGTTTCCATTAGGTTTGCAGTAAGTGCTTTGTTGTAAAATTGAAATGTATACTAATTGTATTGACTAAGCATTGCATGCACTGAGATAACAACTTTTTTGTGTTGATGTGTACAGCCATGAAACAGCTTTCGAACTACTCATAATCATGTGGAAAGTTAACCTAAGCTGAATCCATTAGGTTTGCAGTCAGGACTTTTGAGTACAATTGAAATGTATACTACTTTTATGTCAAAGCATTCTATTCACTGTGAAATCAACATTTTTCTCTTTATGTGCACAGGTAAAAAACAACTTTCAGACATCTCAGAATCATGTGGGAAGTTAACCTAAAGTGTTTCAATTAGGTTTGCAGTAAGTGCTTTGGTGGAAAATTGAAATGTATGCTATTTGTATTGTCTAAGCATTGCATGCACTGAGATAACAACTTTTTTGTGTTGATGTGTACAGCCATGAAACAACTTTCAAACTACTCATAATGATGTGGAAAGTTAACCTAAGGTGTTTCCATTAGGTTTGCAGTAAGTGCTTTGGTGTAAAATTGAAATGTATACTATTGGTATTGTCAAAGCTTTGCATGCACTGAGAAAACAACTTTTTTGTCTTGATGTGTACAGGTATGAATCAACTTTCAGACATCTCAGAATCATGTGAGAAGTTAATCTAAAGTGTTTCCATTAGATTTGCAGTAAGTGCTTTGGTGTAAAATTGAAATGTATACTATTTGTATTGTCTAAGCATTGCATGCACTGAGTTAACAACTTTTTTGTGTTGATGTGTACAGCCATGAAACAACTTTCAAACTACTCATAATCATGTGGAAAGTTAACCTAAGGTGTTTCCATTAGGTTTGCAGTCAGGACTTTTGAGTACAATTGAAATGTATACTACTTTTATGTCAAAGCATTCTATTCACTGTGAAATCAACTTTTTTGTCTTTATGTGCACAGGTATGAAACAACTTTCAGACATCTCAGAATCATGTGGGAAGTTAACCTAAAGTGTTTCCATTAGTTTTGCAGTAAGTGCTTTGGTGTAAAATTCAAATGTATACTATTTGTATTGTCTAAGCATTGCATGCACTGAGTTAACAACTTTTTTGTGTTGATGTGTACAGCCATGAAACAACTTTCAAACTACTCATAATCATGTGGAAAGTTAACCTAAGGTGTTTCCATTTGATTGCAGTAAGTACTTTGGAGTAAAATTGAGATGTATACTACCTTAATGTCAGAGCATAGTAGCACTGAGAAATAAACTTTTTTGTCTTGATGAACTGAGGCATGAAACAACTTTAAACCTAGTCATACTCATGTGGAAAGTTAACCTAAGGTGTTTCCATTAGGTTTGCAGTCAGGACTTTTGAGTACAATTGAAATGTATACTACTTTTATGTCAAAGCATTCTATTCACTGAGATAACAACTTTTTTGTGTTGATGTGTACAGCCATGAAACAACTTTCAAACTACTCATAATCATGTGGAAAGTTAACCTAAGGTGTTTCCATTAGGTTTGCAGTAAGTGCTTTGGTGTAAAAATGAAATGTATACTATTTGTATTGTCAAACCTTTGCATGCACTGAGAAAACAACTTTTTTGTCTTTATGTGCACAGGTATGAAACAACTTTCAGACATCTCAGAATCATGTGGAAAGTTAACCTAAGGTGTTTCCATTAGGTTTGCAGTAAGTGCTTTGGTGTAAAATTGAAATGTATTCTATATGTATTGTAAAAGCATTGCATGCACTGAGAAAACAACTTTTTTGTCTTGATGTGCACAGGTATGAAACAACTTTCAGACATCTCAGAATCATGTGGGAAGTTAATCTAAGTTGTTTCCATTAGGTTTGCAGTAAGGACTTTGGTGTAAAATTGAAATGTATACTATTTGTATTCTCTAAGCATTGCATGCACTGAGATAGCAACTGTTTTGTGTTGATGTGTACAGCCATGAAACAACTTTCAAACTACTCATAATCATGTGAGAAGTTAACCTAAAGTGTTTCCATTAGGTTTGCAGTAAGTGCTTTGGTGTAAAAATGAAATGTATACTATTTGTATTGTCAAAGCTTTGCATGCACTGAGAAAACAACTTTTTTGTCTTTATGTGCACAGGTATGAAACAACTTTCAGACATCTCAGAATCATGTGGGAAGTTAACCTAAAGTGTTTCCATTAGGTTTGCAGTAAGTGCTTTGTTGTAAAATTGAAATGTATACTAATTGTATTGACTAAGCATTGCATGCACTGAGATAACAACTTTTTTGTGTTGATGTGTACAGCCATGAAACAGCTTTCGAACTACTCATAATCATGTGGAAAGTTAACCTAAGCTGAATCCATTAGGTTTGCAGTCAGGACTTTTGAGTACAATTGAAATGTATACTACTTTTATGTCAAAGCATTCTATTCACTGTGAAATCAACATTTTTGTCTGTATGTGCACAGGTAAAAAACAACTTTCAGACATCTCAGAATCATGTGGGAAGTTAACCTAAAGTGTTTCAATTAGGTTTGCAGTAAGTGCTTTGGTGGAAAATTGAAATGTATGCTATTTGTATTGTCTAAGCATTGCATGCACTGAGATAACAACTTTTTTGTGTTGATGTGTACAGCCATGAAACAACTTTCAAACTACTCATAATGATGTGGAAAGTTAACCTAAGGTGTTTCCATTAGGTTTGCAGTAAGTGCTTTGGTGTAAAATTGAAATGTATACTATTGGTATTGTCAAAGCTTTGCATGCACTGAGAAAACAACTTTTTTGTCTTGATGTGTACAGGTATGAATCAACTTTCAGACATCTCAGAATCATGTGAGAAGTTAATCTAAAGTGTTTCCATTAGATTTGCAGTAAGTGCTTTGGTGTAAAATTGAAATGTATACTATTTGTATTGTCTAAGCATTGCATGCACTGAGTTAACAACTTTTTTGTGTTGATGTGTACAGCCATGAAACAACTTTCAAACTACTCATAATCATGTGGAAAGTTAACCTAAGGTGTTTCCATTAGGTTTGCAGTCAGGACTTTTGAGTACAATTGAAATGTATACTACTTTTATGTCAAAGCATTCTATTCACTGTGAAATCAACTTTTTTGTCTTTATGTGCACAGGTATGAAACAACTTTCAGACATCTCAGAATCATGTGGGAAGTTAACCTAAAGTGTTTCCATTAGTTTTGCAGTAAGTGCTTTGGTGTAAAATTGAAATGTATACTATTTGTATTGTCTAAGCATTGCATGCACTGAGATAACAACTTTTTTGTGTTGATGTGTACAGCCAGGAAACAACTTTCAAACTACTAATAATCATGTGGGAAGTTAACCTTAGGTGTTTCCATTTGTTTGCAGTAAGTATTTTGGAGTAAAATTGAGATGTATACTACCTTAATGTCAGAGCATAGTAGCACTGAGAAAGAAACTTTTTTGTCTTGATGAACTGAGGCATGAAACTACTTTAAACCTGGTCATACTCATGTGGAAAGTTAACCTAAGGTGTTTCCATTAGGTTTGCAGTCAGGACTTTTGAGTACAATTGAAATGTATACTACTTTTATGTCAAAGCATTCTATTCACTGTGAAATCAACTTTTTTGTCTCTATGTGCACAGGTATGAAAGAACTTTCAGACATCTCAGAATCATGTGGGAAGTTAACCTAAAGTGTTTCCATTAGTTTTGCAGTAAGTGCTTTGGTGTAAAATTGAAATGTATACTATTTGTATTGTCTAAGCATTACATGCACTGAGATAACAACTTTTTTGTGTTGATGTGTACAGCCAGGAAACAACTTTCAAAACTACTAATAATCATGTGGGAAGTTAACCTAAGGTGTTTCCATTTGTTTGCAGTAAGTACTTTGGAGTAAAATTGAGATGTATACTACCTTAATGTCAGAGCATAGTAGCACTGAGAAAGAAACTTTTTTGTCTTGATGAACTGAGGCATGAAACAACTTTAAACCTGGTCATACTCATGTGGAAAATTAACCTAAGGTGTTTCCATTAGGTTTGCAGTCAGGACTTTTGAGTACAATTGAAATGTATACTACTTTTATGTCAAAGCATTCTATTCACTGTGAAATCAACTTTTTTGTCTTTATGTGCACAGGTATGAAACAACTTTCAGACATCTCAGAATCATGTGGGAAGTTAACCTAAAGTGTTTCCATTAGGTTTGCAGTAAGTGCTTTGTTGTAAAATTGAAATGTACACTAATTGTATTGACTAAGCATTGCATGCACTGAGATAACAACTTTTTTGTGTTGATGTGTACAGCCATGAAACAGCTTTCGAACTACTCATAATCATGTGGAAAGTTAACCTAAGCTGTATCCATTAGGTTTGCAGTCAGGACTTTTGAGTACAATTGAAATGTATACTACTCTTATGTCAAAGCATTGTATTCACTGTGAAATCAACTTTTTTGTCTTTATGTGCACAAGTATGAAACAACTTTCAGACATCTCAGAATCATGTGGGAAGTTAACCTAAGGTGTTTCCATTAGGTTTGCAGTAAGTGCTTTGCTGTAAAATTGAAATGTATACTAATTGTATTGTCTAAGCATTGCATGCCCTGAGATAACAACTTTTTTTGTGTTGATGTATACAGCCATGAAACAGCTTTCAAACTACTCATAATCATGTGGAAAGTTAACCTAAGCTGTATCCATTAGGTTTGCAGTCAGGACTTTTGAGTACAATTGAAATGTATACTACTTTTATGTCAAAGCATTCTATTCACTGTGAAATCAACATTTTTGTCTTTATGTGCACAGGTAAAAAACAACTTTCAGACATCTCAGAATCATGTGGGAAGTTAACCTAAAGTGTTTCCATTAGGTTTGCAGTAAGTGCTTTGGTGGAAAATTGAAATGTATGCTATTTGTATTGTCTAAGCATTGCATGCACTGAGATAACAACTTTTTTGTGTTGATGTCTACAGCCATGAAACAACTTTCAAACTACTCATAATGATGTGGAAAGTTAACCTAAGGTGTTTCCATAGGTTTGCAGTAAGTGCTTTGGTGTAAAATTGAAATGTATACTATTGGTATTGTCAAAGCTTTGCATGCACTGAGAAAACAACTTTTTTGTCTTGATGTGCACACGTATGAATCAACTTTCAGACATCTCAGAATCATGTGGGAAGTTAATCTAAAGTGTTTCCATTCGATTTGCAGTAAGTGCTTTGGTGTAAAATTGAAATGTATACTATTTGTATTGTCTAAGCATTGCATGCACTGAGATAACAACTTTTTTGTGTTGATGTGTACAGCCAGGAAACAACTTTCAAACTACTAATAATCATGTGGGAAGTTAACCTTAGGTGTTTCCATTTGTTTGCAGTAAGTACTTTGGAGTAAAATTGAGATGTATACTACCTTAATGTCAGAGCATAGTAGCACTGAGAAAGAAACTTTTTTGTCTTGATGAACTGAGGCATGAAACAACTTTAAACCTGGTCATACTCATGTGGAAAGTTAACCTAAGGTGTTTCCATTAGGTTTGCAGTAAGTGCTTTGGTGGAAAATTGAAATATATGCTATTTGTATTGTCTAAGCATTGCATGCACTGAGATAACAACTTTTTTGTGTTGATGTGTACAGCCATGAAACAACTTTCAAACTACTCATAATGATGTGGAAAGTTAACCTAAGATGTTTCCATTAGGTTTGCAGTAAGTGCTTTGGTGTAAAATTGAAATGTATACTATTTGTATTGTCTAAGCATTGCATGCACTGAGTTAACAACTTTTTTGTGTTGATGTGTACAGCCATGAAACAACTTTCAAACTACTCATAATCATGTGGAAAGTTAACCTAAGGTGTTTCCATTTGATTGCAGTAAGTACTTTGGAGTAAAATTGAGATGTATACGACCTTAATGTCAGAGCATAGTAGCACTGAGAAATAAACTTTTTTGTCTTGATGAACTGAGGCATGAAACAACTTTAAACCTAGTCATACTCATGTGGAAAGTTAACCTAAGGTGTTTCCATTAGGTTTGCAGTCAGGACTTTTGAGTACATTTGAAATGTATACTACTTTTATGTCAAAGCATTCTATTCACTGAGATAACAACTTTTTTGTGTTGATGTGTACAGCCATGAAACAACTTTCAAACTACTCATAATCATGTGGAAAGTTAACCTAAGGTGTTTCCATTAGGTTTGCAGTAAGTGCTTTGGTGTAAAAATGAAATGTATACTATTTGTATTGTCAAAGCTTTGCATGCACTGAGAAAACAACTTTTTTGTCTTTATGTGCACAGGTATGAAACAACTTTCAGACATCTCAGAATCATGTGGAAAGTTAACCTAAGGTGTTTCCATTAGGTTTGCAGTAAGTGCTTTGGTGTAAAATTGAAATGTATTCTATATGTATTGTAAAAGCATTGCATGCACTGAGAAAACAACTTTTTTGTCTTGATGTGCACAGGTATGAAACAACTTTCAGACATCTCAGAATCATGTGGGAAGTTAATCTAAGTTGTTTCCATTAGGTTTGCAGTAAGGACTTTGGTGTAAAATTGAAATGTATACTATTTGTATTCTCTAAGCATTGCATGCACTGAGATAGCAACTGTTTTGTGTTGATGTGTACAGCCATGAAACAACTTTCAAACTACTCATAATCATGTGAGAAGTTAACCTAAAGTGTTTCCATTAGGTTTGCAGTAAGTGCTTTGGTGTAAAAATGAAATGTATACTATTTGTATTGTCAAAGCTTTGCATGCACTGAGAAAACAACTTTTTTGTCTTTATGTGCACAGGTATGAAACAACTTTCAGACATCTCAGAATCATGTGGGAAGTTAACCTAAAGTGTTTCCATTAGGTTTGCAGTAAGTGCTTTGTTGTAAAATTGAAATGTATACTAATTGTATTGACTAAGCATTGCATGCACTGAGATAACAACTTTTTTGTGTTGATGTGTACAGCCATGAAACAGCTTTCGAACTACTCATAATCATGTGGAAAGTTAACCTAAGCTGAATCCATTAGGTTTGCAGTCAGGACTTTTGAGTACAATTGAAATGTATACTACTTTTATGTCAAAGCATTCTATTCACTGTGAAATCAACATTTTTCTCTTTATGTGCACAGGTAAAAAACAACTTTCAGACATCTCAGAATCATGTGGGAAGTTAACCTAAAGTGTTTCAATTAGGTTTGCAGTAAGTGCTTTGGTGGAAAATTGAAATGTATGCTATTTGTATTGTCTAAGCATTGCATGCACTGAGATAACAACTTTTTTGTGTTGATGTGTACAGCCATGAAACAACTTTCAAACTACTCATAATCATGTGGAAAGTTAACCTAAGGTGTTTCCATTAGGTTTGCAGTCAGGACTTTTGAGTACAATTGAAATGTATACTACTTTTATGTCAAAGCATTCTATTCACTGTGAAATCAACTTTTTTGTCTTTATGTGCACAGGTATGAAACAACTTTCAGACATCTCAGAATCATGTGGGAAGTTAACCTAAAGTGTTTCCATTAGTTTTGCAGTAAGTGCTTTGGTGTAAAATTCAAATGTATACTATTTGTATTGTCTAAGCATTGCATGCACTGAGTTAACAACTTTTTTGTGTTGATGTGTACAGCCATGAAACAACTTTCAAACTACTCATAATCATGTGGAAAGTTAACCTAAGGTGTTTCCATTTGATTGCAGTAAGTACTTTGGAGTAAAATTGAGATGTATACTACCTTAATGTCAGAGCATAGTAGCACTGAGAAATAAACTTTTTTGTCTTGATGAACTGAGGCATGAAACAACTTTAAACCTAGTCATACTCATGTGGAAAGTTAACCTAAGGTGTTTCCATTAGGTTTGCAGTCAGGACTTTTGAGTACAATTGAAATGTATACTACTTTTATGTCAAAGCATTCTATTCACTGAGATAACAACTTTTTTGTGTTGATGTGTACAGCCATGAAACAACTTTCAAACTACTCATAATCATGTGGAAAGTTAACCTAAGGTGTTTCCATTAGGTTTGCAGTAAGTGCTTTGGTGTAAAAATGAAATGTATACTATTTGTATTGTCAAAGCTTTGCATGCACTGAGAAAACAACTTTTTTGTCTTTATGTGCACAGGTATGAAACAACTTTCAGACATCTCAGAATCATGTGGAAAGTTAACCTAAGGTGTTTCCATTAGGTTTGCAGTAAGTGCTTTGGTGTAAAATTGAAATGTATTCTATATGTATTGTAAAAGCATTGCATGCACTGAGAAAACAACTTTTTTGTCTTGATGTGCACAGGTATGAAACAACTTTCAGACATCTCAGAATCATGTGGGAAGTTAATCTAAGTTGTTTCCATTAGGTTTGCAGTAAGGACTTTGGTGTAAAATTGAAATGTATACTATTTGTATTCTCTAAGCATTGCATGCACTGAGATAGCAACTGTTTTGTGTTGATGTGTACAGCCATGAAACAACTTTCAAACTACTCATAATCATGTGAGAAGTTAACCTAAAGTGTTTCCATTAGGTTTGCAGTAAGTGCTTTGGTGTAAAAATGAAATGTATACTATTTGTATTGTCAAAGCTTTGCATGCACTGAGAAAACAACTTTTTTGTCTTTATGTGCACAGGTATGAAACAACTTTCAGACATCTCAGAATCATGTGGGAAGTTAACCTAAAGTGTTTCCATTAGGTTTGCAGTAAGTGCTTTGTTGTAAAATTGAAATGTATACTAATTGTATTGACTAAGCATTGCATGCACTGAGATAACAACTTTTTTGTGTTGATGTGTACAGCCATGAAACAGCTTTCGAACTACTCATAATCATGTGGAAAGTTAACCTAAGCTGAATCCATTAGGTTTGCAGTCAGGACTTTTGAGTACAATTGAAATGTATACTACTTTTATGTCAAAGCATTCTATTCACTGTGAAATCAACATTTTTGTCTGTATGTGCACAGGTAAAAAACAACTTTCAGACATCTCAGAATCATGTGGGAAGTTAACCTAAAGTGTTTCAATTAGGTTTGCAGTAAGTGCTTTGGTGGAAAATTGAAATGTATGCTATTTGTATTGTCTAAGCATTGCATGCACTGAGATAACAACTTTTTTGTGTTGATGTGTACAGCCATGAAACAACTTTCAAACTACTCATAATGATGTGGAAAGTTAACCTAAGGTGTTTCCATTAGGTTTGCAGTAAGTGCTTTGGTGTAAAATTGAAATGTATACTATTGGTATTGTCAAAGCTTTGCATGCACTGAGAAAACAACTTTTTTGTCTTGATGTGTACAGGTATGAATCAACTTTCAGACATCTCAGAATCATGTGAGAAGTTAATCTAAAGTGTTTCCATTAGATTTGCAGTAAGTGCTTTGGTGTAAAATTGAAATGTATACTATTTGTATTGTCTAAGCATTGCATGCACTGAGTTAACAACTTTTTTGTGTTGATGTGTACAGCCATGAAACAACTTTCAAACTACTCATAATCATGTGGAAAGTTAACCTAAGGTGTTTCCATTAGGTTTGCAGTCAGGACTTTTGAGTACAATTGAAATGTATACTACTTTTATGTCAAAGCATTCTATTCACTGTGAAATCAACTTTTTTGTCTTTATGTGCACAGGTATGAAACAACTTTCAGACATCTCAGAATCATGTGGGAAGTTAACCTAAAGTGTTTCCATTAGTTTTGCAGTAAGTGCTTTGGTGTAAAATTGAAATGTATACTATTTGTATTGTCTAAGCATTGCATGCACTGAGTTAACAACTTTTTTGTGTTGATGTGTACAGCCATGAAACAACTTTCAAACTACTCATAATCAAGTGGAAAGTTAACCTAAGGTGTTTCCATTTGATTGCAGTAAGTACTTTGGAGTAAAATTGAGATGTATACTACCTTAATGTCAGAGCATAGTAGCACTGAGAAATAAACTTTTTTGTCTTGATGAACTGAGGCATGAAACAACTTTAAACCTAGTCATACTCATGTGGAAAGTTAACCTAAGGTGTTTCCATTAGGTTTGCAGTCAGGACTTTTGAGTACAATTGAAATGTATACTACTTTTATGTCAAAGCATTCTATTCACTGAGATAACAACTTTTTTGTGTTGATGTGTACAGCCATGAAACAACTTTCAAACTACTCATAATCATGTGGAAAGTTAACCTAAGGTGTTTCCATTAGGTTTGCAGTAAGTGCTTTGGTGTAAAAATGAAATGTGTACTATTTGTACTGTCAAAGCTTTGCATGCACTGAGAAAACAACTTTTTTGTCTTTATGTGCACAAGTATGAAACAACTTTCAGACATCTCAGAATCATGTGGGAAGTTAATCTAAAGTGTTTCCATTAGATTTGCAGTAAGTGCTTTGGTGTAAAATTGAAATGTATACTATTTGTATTGTCTAAGCATTGCATGCACTGAGATAACAACTTTTTTGTGTTGATGTGTACAGCCAGGAAACAACTTTCAAACTACTAATAATCATGTGGGAAGTTAACCTTAGGTGTTTCCATTTGTTTGCAGTAAGTACTTTGGAGTAAAATTGAGATGTATACTACCTTAATGTCAGAGCATAGTAGCACTGAGAAAGAAACTTTTTTGTCTTGATGAACTGAGGCATGAAACTACTTTAAACCTGGTCATACTCATGTGGAAAGTTAACCTAAGGTGTTTCCATTAGGTTTGCAGTCAGGACTTTTGAGTACAATTGAAATGTATACTACTTTTATGTCAAAGCATTCTATTCACTGTGAAATCAACTTTTTTGTCTCTATGTGCACAGGTATGAAAGAACTTTCAGACATCTCAGAATCATGTGGGAAGTTAACCTAAAGTGTTTCCATTAGTTTTGCAGTAAGTGCTTTGGTGTAAAATTGAAATGTATACTATTTGTATTGTCTAAGCATTACATGCACTGAGATAACAACTTTTTTGTGTTGATGTGTACAGCCAGGAAACAACTTTCAAACTACTAATAATCATGTGGGAAGTTAACCTAAGGTGTTTCCATTTGTTTGCAGTAAGTACTTTGGAGTAAAATTGAGATGTATACTACCTTAATGTCAGAGCATAGTAGCACTGAGAAAGAAACTTTTTTGTCTTGATGAACTGAGGCATGAAACAACTTTAAACCTGGTCATACTCATGTGGAAAATTAACCTAAGGTGTTTCCATTAGGTTTGCAGTCAGGACTTTTGAGTACAATTGAAATGTATACTACTTTTATGTCAAAGCATTCTATTCACTGTGAAATCAACTTTTTTGTCTTTATGTGCACAGGTATGAAACAACTTTCAGACATCTCAGAATCATGTGGGAAGTTAACCTAAAGTGTTTCCATTAGGTTTGCAGTAAGTGCTTTGTTGTAAAATTGAAATGTATACTAATTGTATTGACTAAGCATTGCATGCACTGAGATAACAACTTTTTTGTGTTGATGTGTACAGCCATGAAACAGCTTTCGAACTACTCATAATCATGTGGAAAGTTAACCTAAGCTGTATCCATTAGGTTTGCAGTCAGGACTTTTGAGTACAATTGAAATGTATACTACTCTTATGTCAAAGCATTGTATTCACTGTGAAATCAACGTTTTTGTCTTTATGTGCACAAGTATGAAACAACTTTCAGACATCTCAGAATCATGTGGGAAGTTAACCTAAGGTGTTTCCATTAGGTTTGCAGTAAGTGCTTTGCTGTAAAATTGAAATGTATACTAATTGTATTGTCTAAGCATTGCATGCCCTGAGATAACAACTTTTTTGTGTTGATGTATACAGCCATGAAACAGCTTTCAAACTACTCATAATCATGTGGAAAGTTAACCTAAGCTGTATCCATTAGGTTTGCAGTCAGGACTTTTGAGTACAATTGAAATGTATACTACTTTTATGTCAAAGCATTCTATTCACTGTGAAATCAACATTTTTGTCTTTATGTGCACAGGTAAAAAACAACTTTCAGACATCTCAGAATCATGTGGGAAGTTAACCTAAAGTGTTTCCATTAGGTTTCCAGTAAGTGCTTTGGTGGAAAATTGAAATGTATGCTATTTGTATTGTCTAAGCATTGCATGCACTGAGATAACAACTTTTTTGTGTTGATGTCTACAGCCATGAAACAACTTTCAAACTACTCATAATGATGTGGAAAGTTAACCTAAGGTGTTTCCATTAGGTTTGCAGTAAGTGCTTTGGTGTAAAATTGAAATGTATACTATTGGTATTGTCAAAGCTTTGCATGCACTGAGAAAACAACTTTTTTGTCTTGATGTGCACACGTATGAATCAACTTTCAGACATCTCAGAATCATGTGGGAAGTTAATCTAAAGTGTTTCCATTAGATTTGCAGTAAGTGCTTTGGTGTAAAATTGAAATCTATACTATTTGTATTGTCTAAGCATTGCATGCACTGAGATAACAACTTTTTTGTGTTGATGTGTACAGCCAGGAAACAACTTTCAAACTACTAATAATCATGTGGGAAGTTAACCTTAGGTGTTTCCATTTGTTTGCAGTAAGTACTTTGGAGTAAAATTGAGATGTATACTACCTTAATGTCAGAGCATAGTAGCACTGAGAAAGAAACTTTTTTGTCTTGATGAACTGAGGCATGAAACAACTTTAAACCTGGTCATACTCATGTGGAAAGTTAACCTAAGGTGTTTCCATTAGGTTTGCAGTAAGTGCTTTGGTGGAAAATTGAAATATATGCTATTTGTATTGTCTAAGCATTGCATGCACTGAGATAACAACTTTTTTGTGTTGATGTGTACAGCCATGAAACAACTTTCAAACTACTCATAATGATGTGGAAAGTTAACCTAAGATGTTTCCATTAGGTTTGCAGTAAGTGCTTTGGTGTAAAATTGAAATGTATACTATTTGTATTGTCTAAGCATTGCATGCACTGAGTTAACAACTTTTTTGTGTTGATGTGTACAGCCATGAAACAACTTTCAAACTACTCATAATCATGTGGAAAGTTAACCTAAGGTGTTTCCATTTGATTGCAGTAAGTACTTTGGAGTAAAATTGAGATGTATACGACCTTAATGTCAGAGCATAGTAGCACTGAGAAATAAACTTTTTTGTCTTGATGAACTGAGGCATGAAAC
This sequence comes from Mobula birostris, assembly GCF_030028105.1. NCBI lineage: Eukaryota > Metazoa > Chordata > Chondrichthyes > Myliobatiformes > Myliobatidae > Mobula > Mobula birostris. The sequence continues at coordinate 57,585 of NW_027274655.1, read as the reverse complement.
AACTTTAAACCTAGTCATACTCATGTGGAAAGTTAACCTAAGGTGTTTCCATTAGGTTTGCAGTCAGGACTTTTGAGTACATTTGAAATGTATACTACTTTTATGTCAAAGCATTCTATTCACTGAGATAACAACTTTTTTGTGTTGATGTGTACAGCCATGAAACAACTTTCAAACTACTCATAATCATGTGGAAAGTTAACCTAAGGTGTTTCCATTAGGTTTGCAGTAAGTGCTTTGGTGTAAAAATGAAATGTATACTATTTGTATTGTCAAAGCTTTGCATGCACTGAGAAAACAACTTTTTTGTCTTTATGTGCACAGGTATGAAACAACTTTCAGACATCTCAGAATCATGTGGAAAGTTAACCTAAGGTGTTTCCATTAGGTTTGCAGTAAGTGCTTTGGTGTAAAATTGAAATGTATTCTATATGTATTGTAAAAGCATTGCATGCACTGAGAAAACAACTTTTTTGTCTTGATGTGCACAGGTATGAAACAACTTTCAGACATCTCAGAATCATGTGGGAAGTTAATCTAAGTTGTTTCCATTAGGTTTGCAGTAAGGACTTTGGTGTAAAATTGAAATGTATACTATTTGTATTCTCTAAGCATTGCATGCACTGAGATAACAACTTTTTTGTGTTGATGTGTACAGCCATGAAACAACTTTCAAACTACTCATAATCATGTGGAAAGTTAACCTAAGGTGTTTCCATTAGGTTTGCAGTAAGTGCTTTGGTGTAAAAATGAAATGTGTACTATTTGTACTGTCAAAGCTTTGCATGCACTGAGAAAACAACTTTTTTGTCTTTATGTGCACAAGTATGAAACAACTTTCAGACATCTCAGAATCATGTGGGAAGTTAATCTAAAGTGTTTCCATTAGATTTGCAGTAAGTGCTTTGGTGTAAAATTGAAATGTATACTATTTGTATTGTCTAAGCATTGCATGCACTGAGATAACAACTTTTTTGTGTTGATGTGTACAGCCAGGAAACAACTTTCAAACTACTAATAATCATGTGGGAAGTTAACCTTAGGTGTTTCCATTTGTTTGCAGTAAGTACTTTGGAGTAAAATTGAGATGTATACTACCTTAATGTCAGAGCATAGTAGCACTGAGAAAGAAACTTTTTTGTCTTGATGAACTGAGGCATGAAACTACTTTAAACCTGGTCATACTCATGTGGAAAGTTAACCTAAGGTGTTTCCATTAGGTTTGCAGTCAGGACTTTTGAGTACAATTGAAATGTATACTACTTTTATGTCAAAGCATTCTATTCACTGTGAAATCAACTTTTTTGTCTCTATGTGCACAGGTATGAAAGAACTTTCAGACATCTCAGAATCATGTGGGAAGTTAACCTAAAGTGTTTCCATTAGTTTTGCAGTAAGTGCTTTGGTGTAAAATTGAAATGTATACTATTTGTATTGTCTAAGCATTACATGCACTGAGATAACAACTTTTTTGTGTTGATGTGTACAGCCAGGAAACAACTTTCAAACTACTAATAATCATGTGGGAAGTTAACCTAAGGTGTTTCCATTTGTTTGCAGTAAGTACTTTGGAGTAAAATTGAGATGTATACTACCTTAATGTCAGAGCATAGTAGCACTGAGAAAGAAACTTTTTTGTCTTGATGAACTGAGGCATGAAACAACTTTAAACCTGGTCATACTCATGTGGAAAATTAACCTAAGGTGTTTCCATTAGGTTTGCAGTCAGGACTTTTGAGTACAATTGAAATGTATACTACTTTTATGTCAAAGCATTCTATTCACTGTGAAATCAACTTTTTTGTCTTTATGTGCACAGGTATGAAACAACTTTCAGACATCTCAGAATCATGTGGGAAGTTAACCTAAAGTGTTTCCATTAGGTTTGCAGTAAGTGCTTTGTTGTAAAATTGAAATGTATACTAATTGTATTGACTAAGCATTGCATGCACTGAGATAACAACTTTTTTGTGTTGATGTGTACAGCCATGAAACAGCTTTCGAACTACTCATAATCATGTGGAAAGTTAACCTAAGCTGTATCCATTAGGTTTGCAGTCAGGACTTTTGAGTACAATTGAAATGTATACTACTCTTATGTCAAAGCATTGTATTCACTGTGAAATCAACGTTTTTGTCTTTATGTGCACAAGTATGAAACAACTTTCAGACATCTCAGAATCATGTGGGAAGTTAACCTAAGGTGTTTCCATTAGGTTTGCAGTAAGTGCTTTGCTGTAAAATTGAAATGTATACTAATTGTATTGTCTAAGCATTGCATGCCCTGAGATAACAACTTTTTTGTGTTGATGTATACAGCCATGAAACAGCTTTCAAACTACTCATAATCATGTGGAAAGTTAACCTAAGCTGTATCCATTAGGTTTGCAGTCAGGACTTTTGAGTACAATTGAAATGTATACTACTTTTATGTCAAAGCATTCTATTCACTGTGAAATCAACATTTTTGTCTTTATGTGCACAGGTAAAAAACAACTTTCAGACATCTCAGAATCATGTGGGAAGTTAACCTAAAGTGTTTCCATTAGGTTTCCAGTAAGTGCTTTGGTGGAAAATTGAAATGTATGCTATTTGTATTGTCTAAGCATTGCATGCACTGAGATAACAACTTTTTTGTGTTGATGTCTACAGCCATGAAACAACTTTCAAACTACTCATAATGATGTGGAAAGTTAACCTAAGGTGTTTCCATTAGGTTTGCAGTAAGTGCTTTGGTGTAAAATTGAAATGTATACTATTGGTATTGTCAAAGCTTTGCATGCACTGAGAAAACAACTTTTTTGTCTTGATGTGCACACGTATGAATCAACTTTCAGACATCTCAGAATCATGTGGGAAGTTAATCTAAAGTGTTTCCATTAGATTTGCAGTAAGTGCTTTGGTGTAAAATTGAAATCTATACTATTTGTATTGTCTAAGCATTGCATGCACTGAGATAACAACTTTTTTGTGTTGATGTGTACAGCCAGGAAACAACTTTCAAACTACTAATAATCATGTGGGAAGTTAACCTTAGGTGTTTCCATTTGTTTGCAGTAAGTACTTTGGAGTAAAATTGAGATGTATACTACCTTAATGTCAGAGCATAGTAGCACTGAGAAAGAAACTTTTTTGTCTTGATGAACTGAGGCATGAAACAACTTTAAACCTGGTCATACTCATGTGGAAAGTTAACCTAAGGTGTTTCCATTAGGTTTGCAGTAAGTGCTTTGGTGGAAAATTGAAATATATGCTATTTGTATTGTCTAAGCATTGCATGCACTGAGATAACAACTTTTTTGTGTTGATGTGTACAGCCATGAAACAACTTTCAAACTACTCATAATGATGTGGAAAGTTAACCTAAGATGTTTCCATTAGGTTTGCAGTAAGTGCTTTGGTGTAAAATTGAAATGTATACTATTTGTATTGTCTAAGCATTGCATGCACTGAGTTAACAACTTTTTTGTGTTGATGTGTACAGCCATGAAACAACTTTCAAACTACTCATAATCATGTGGAAAGTTAACCTAAGGTGTTTCCATTTGATTGCAGTAAGTACTTTGGAGTAAAATTGAGATGTATACGACCTTAATGTCAGAGCATAGTAGCACTGAGAAATAAACTTTTTTGTCTTGATGAACTGAGGCATGAAACAACTTTAAACCTAGTCATACTCATGTGGAAAGTTAACCTAAGGTGTTTCCATTAGGTTTGCAGTCAGGACTTTTGAGTACATTTGAAATGTATACTACTTTTATGTCAAAGCATTCTATTCACTGAGATAACAACTTTTTTGTGTTGATGTGTACAGCCATGAAACAACTTTCAAACTACTCATAATCATGTGGAAAGTTAACCTAAGGTGTTTCCATTAGGTTTGCAGTAAGTGCTTTGGTGTAAAAATGAAATGTATACTATTTGTATTGTCAAAGCTTTGCATGCACTGAGAAAACAACTTTTTTGTCTTTATGTGCACAGGTATGAAACAACTTTCAGACATCTCAGAATCATGTGGAAAGTTAACCTAAGGTGTTTCCATTAGGTTTGCAGTAAGTGCTTTGGTGTAAAATTGAAATGTATTCTATATGTATTGTAAAAGCATTGCATGCACTGAGAAAACAACTTTTTTGTCTTGATGTGCACAGGTATGAAACAACTTTCAGACATCTCAGAATCATGTGGGAAGTTAATCTAAGTTGTTTCCATTAGGTTTGCAGTAAGGACTTTGGTGTAAAATTGAAATGTATACTATTTGTATTCTCTAAGCATTGCATGCACTGAGATAGCAACTGTTTTGTGTTGATGTGTACAGCCATGAAACAACTTTCAAACTACTCATAATCATGTGAGAAGTTAACCTAAAGTGTTTCCATTAGGTTTGCAGTAAGTGCTTTGGTGTAAAAATGAAATGTATACTATTTGTATTGTCAAAGCTTTGCATGCACTGAGAAAACAACTTTTTTGTCTTTATGTGCACAGGTATGAAACAACTTTCAGACATCTCAGAATCATGTGGGAAGTTAACCTAAAGTGTTTCCATTAGGTTTGCAGTAAGTGCTTTGTTGTAAAATTGAAATGTATACTAATTGTATTGACTAAGCATTGCATGCACTGAGATAACAACTTTTTTGTGTTGATGTGTACAGCCATGAAACAGCTTTCGAACTACTCATAATCATGTGGAAAGTTAACCTAAGCTGAATCCATTAGGTTTGCAGTCAGGACTTTTGAGTACAATTGAAATGTATACTACTTTTATGTCAAAGCATTCTATTCACTGTGAAATCAACATTTTTCTCTTTATGTGCACAGGTAAAAAACAACTTTCAGACATCTCAGAATCATGTGGGAAGTTAACCTAAAGTGTTTCAATTAGGTTTGCAGTAAGTGCTTTGGTGGAAAATTGAAATGTATGCTATTTGTATTGTCTAAGCATTGCATGCACTGAGATAACAACTTTTTTGTGTTGATGTGTACAGCCATGAAACAACTTTCAAACTACTCATAATGATGTGGAAAGTTAACCTAAGGTGTTTCCATTAGGTTTGCAGTAAGTGCTTTGGTGTAAAATTGAAATGTATACTATTGGTATTGTCAAAGCTTTGCATGCACTGAGAAAACAACTTTTTTGTCTTGATGTATACAGGTATGAATCAACTTTCAGACATCTCAGAATCATGTGAGAAGTTAATCTAAAGTGTTTCCATTAGATTTGCAGTAAGTGCTTTGGTGTAAAATTGAAATGTATACTATTTGTATTGTCTAAGCATTGCATGCACTGAGTTAACAACTTTTTTGTGTTGATGTGTACAGCCATGAAACAACTTTCAAACTACTCATAATCATGTGGAAAGTTAACCTAAGGTGTTTCCATTAGGTTTGCAGTCAGGACTTTTGAGTACAATTGAAATGTATACTACTTTTATGTCAAAGCATTCTATTCACTGTGAAATCAACTTTTTTGTCTTTATGTGCACAGGTATGAAACAACTTTCAGACATCTCAGAATCATGTGGGAAGTTAACCTAAAGTGTTTCCATTAGTTTTGCAGTAAGTGCTTTGGTGTAAAATTCAAATGTATACTATTTGTATTGTCTAAGCATTGCATGCACTGAGTTAACAACTTTTTTGTGTTGATGTGTACAGCCATGAAACAACTTTCAAACTACTCATAATCATGTGGAAAGTTAACCTAAGGTGTTTCCATTTGATTGCAGTAAGTACTTTGGAGTAAAATTGAGATGTATACTACCTTAATGTCAGAGCATAGTAGCACTGAGAAATAAACTTTTTTGTCTTGATGAACTGAGGCATGAAACAACTTTAAACCTAGTCATACTCATGTGGAAAGTTAACCTAAGGTGTTTCCATTAGGTTTGCAGTCAGGACTTTTGAGTACAATTGAAATGTATACTACTTTTATGTCAAAGCATTCTATTCACTGAGATAACAACTTTTTTGTGTTGATGTGTACAGCCATGAAACAACTTTCAAACTACTCATAATCATGTGGAAAGTTAACCTAAGGTGTTTCCATTAGGTTTGCAGTAAGTGCTTTGGTGTAAAAATGAAATGTATACTATTTGTATTGTCAAAGCTTTGCATGCACTGAGAAAACAACTTTTTTGTCTTTATGTGCACAGGTATGAAACAACTTTCAGACATCTCAGAATCATGTGGAAAGTTAACCTAAGGTGTTTCCATTAGGTTTGCAGTAAGTGCTTTGGTGTAAAATTGAAATGTATTCTATATGTATTGTAAAAGCATTGCATGCACTGAGAAAACAACTTTTTTGTCTTGATGTGCACAGGTATGAAACAACTTTCAGACATCTCAGAATCATGTGGGAAGTTAATCTAAGTTGTTTCCATTAGGTTTGCAGTAAGGACTTTGGTGTAAAATTGAAATGTATACTATTTGTATTCTCTAAGCATTGCATGCACTGAGATAGCAACTGTTTTGTGTTGATGTGTACAGCCATGAAACAACTTTCAAACTACTCATAATCATGTGAGAAGTTAACCTAAAGTGTTTCCATTAGGTTTGCAGTAAGTGCTTTGGTGTAAAAATGAAATGTATACTATTTGTATTGTCAAAGCTTTGCATGCACTGAGAAAACAACTTTTTTGTCTTTATGTGCACAGGTATGAAACAACTTTCAGACATCTCAGAATCATGTGGGAAGTTAACCTAAAGTGTTTCCATTAGGTTTGCAGTAAGTGCTTTGTTGTAAAATTGAAATGTATACTAATTGTATTGACTAAGCATTGCATGCACTGAGATAACAACTTTTTTGTGTTGATGTGTACAGCCATGAAACAGCTTTCGAACTACTCATAATCATGTGGAAAGTTAACCTAAGCTGAATCCATTAGGTTTGCAGTCAGGACTTTTGAGTACAATTGAAATGTATACTACTTTTATGTCAAAGCATTCTATTCACTGTGAAATCAACATTTTTGTCTGTATGTGCACAGGTAAAAAACAACTTTCAGACATCTCAGAATCATGTGGGAAGTTAACCTAAAGTGTTTCAATTAGGTTTGCAGTAAGTGCTTTGGTGGAAAATTGAAATGTATGCTATTTGTATTGTCTAAGCATTGCATGCACTGAGATAACAACTTTTTTGTGTTGATGTGTACAGCCATGAAACAACTTTCAAACTACTCATAATGATGTGGAAAGTTAACCTAAGGTGTTTCCATTAGGTTTGCAGTAAGTGCTTTGGTGTAAAATTGAAATGTATACTATTGGTATTGTCAAAGCTTTGCATGCACTGAGAAAACAACTTTTTTGTCTTGATGTGTACAGGTATGAATCAACTTTCAGACATCTCAGAATCATGTGAGAAGTTAATCTAAAGTGTTTCCATTAGATTTGCAGTAAGTGCTTTGGTGTAAAATTGAAATGTATACTATTTGTATTGTCTAAGCATTGCATGCACTGAGTTAACAACTTTTTTGTGTTGATGTGTACAGCCATGAAACAACTTTCAAACTACTCATAATCATGTGGAAAGTTAACCTAAGGTGTTTCCATTAGGTTTGCAGTCAGGACTTTTGAGTACAATTGAAATGTATACTACTTTTATGTCAAAGCATTCTATTCACTGTGAAATCAACTTTTTTGTCTTTATGTGCACAGGTATGAAACAACTTTCAGACATCTCAGAATCATGTGGGAAGTTAACCTAAAGTGTTTCCATTAGTTTTGCAGTAAGTGCTTTGGTGTAAAATTGAAATGTATACTATTTGTATTGTCTAAGCATTGCATGCACTGAGTTAACAACTTTTTTGTGTTGATGTGTACAGCCATGAAACAACTTTCAAACTACTCATAATCAAGTGGAAAGTTAACCTAAGGTGTTTCCATTTGATTGCAGTAAGTACTTTGGAGTAAAATTGAGATGTATACTACCTTAATGTCAGAGCATAGTAGCACTGAGAAATAAACTTTTTTGTCTTGATGAACTGAGGCATGAAACAACTTTAAACCTAGTCATACTCATGTGGAAAGTTAACCTAAGGTGTTTCCATTAGGTTTGCAGTCAGGACTTTTGAGTACAATTGAAATGTATACTACTTTTATGTCAAAGCATTCTATTCACTGAGATAACAACTTTTTTGTGTTGATGTGTACAGCCATGAAACAACTTTCAAACTACTCATAATCATGTGGAAAGTTAACCTAAGGTGTTTCCATTAGGTTTGCAGTAAGTGCTTTGGTGTAAAAATGAAATGTGTACTATTTGTACTGTCAAAGCTTTGCATGCACTGAGAAAACAACTTTTTTGTCTTTATGTGCACAAGTATGAAACAACTTTCAGACATCTCAGAATCATGTGGGAAGTTAATCTAAAGTGTTTCCATTAGATTTGCAGTAAGTGCTTTGGTGTAAAATTGAAATGTATACTATTTGTATTGTCTAAGCATTGCATGCACTGAGATAACAACTTTTTTGTGTTGATGTGTACAGCCAGGAAACAACTTTCAAACTACTAATAATCATGTGGGAAGTTAACCTTAGGTGTTTCCATTTGTTTGCAGTAAGTACTTTGGAGTAAAATTGAGATGTATACTACCTTAATGTCAGAGCATAGTAGCACTGAGAAAGAAACTTTTTTGTCTTGATGAACTGAGGCATGAAACTACTTTAAACCTGGTCATACTCATGTGGAAAGTTAACCTAAGGTGTTTCCATTAGGTTTGCAGTCAGGACTTTTGAGTACAATTGAAATGTATACTACTTTTATGTCAAAGCATTCTATTCACTGTGAAATCAACTTTTTTGTCTCTATGTGCACAGGTATGAAAGAACTTTCAGACATCTCAGAATCATGTGGGAAGTTAACCTAAAGTGTTTCCATTAGTTTTGCAGTAAGTGCTTTGGTGTAAAATTGAAATGTATACTATTTGTATTGTCTAAGCATTACATGCACTGAGATAACAACTTTTTTGTGTTGATGTGTACAGCCAGGAAACAACTTTCAAACTACTAATAATCATGTGGGAAGTTAACCTAAGGTGTTTCCATTTGTTTGCAGTAAGTACTTTGGAGTAAAATTGAGATGTATACTACCTTAATGTCAGAGCATAGTAGCACTGAGAAAGAAACTTTTTTGTCTTGATGAACTGAGGCATGAAACAACTTTAAACCTGGTCATACTCATGTGGAAAATTAACCTAAGGTGTTTCCATTAGGTTTGCAGTCAGGACTTTTGAGTACAATTGAAATGTATACTACTTTTATGTCAAAGCATTCTATTCACTGTGAAATCAACTTTTTTGTCTTTATGTGCACAGGTATGAAACAACTTTCAGACATCTCAGAATCATGTGGGAAGTTAACCTAAAGTGTTTCCATTAGGTTTGCAGTAAGTGCTTTGTTGTAAAATTGAAATGTATACTAATTGTATTGACTAAGCATTGCATGCACTGAGATAACAACTTTTTTGTGTTGATGTGTACAGCCATGAAACAGCTTTCGAACTACTCATAATCATGTGGAAAGTTAACCTAAGCTGTATCCATTAGGTTTGCAGTCAGGACTTTTGAGTACAATTGAAATGTATACTACTCTTATGTCAAAGCATTGTATTCACTGTGAAATCAACGTTTTTGTCTTTATGTGCACAAGTATGAAACAACTTTCAGACATCTCAGAATCATGTGGGAAGTTAACCTAAGGTGTTTCCATTAGGTTTGCAGTAAGTGCTTTGCTGTAAAATTGAAATGTATACTAATTGTATTGTCTAAGCATTGCATGCCCTGAGATAACAACTTTTTTGTGTTGATGTATACAGCCATGAAACAGCTTTCAAACTACTCATAATCATGTGGAAAGTTAACCTAAGCTGTATCCATTAGGTTTGCAGTCAGGACTTTTGAGTACAATTGAAATGTATACTACTTTTATGTCAAAGCATTCTATTCACTGTGAAATCAACATTTTTGTCTTTATGTGCACAGGTAAAAAACAACTTTCAGACATCTCAGAATCATGTGGGAAGTTAACCTAAAGTGTTTCCATTAGGTTTCCAGTAAGTGCTTTGGTGGAAAATTGAAATGTATGCTATTTGTATTGTCTAAGCATTGCATGCACTGAGATAACAACTTTTTTGTGTTGATGTCTACAGCCATGAAACAACTTTCAAACTACTCATAATGATGTGGAAAGTTAACCTAAGGTGTTTCCATTAGGTTTGCAGTAAGTGCTTTGGTGTAAAATTGAAATGTATACTATTGGTATTGTCAAAGCTTTGCATGCACTGAGAAAACAACTTTTTTGTCTTGATGTGCACACGTATGAATCAACTTTCAGACATCTCAGAATCATGTGGGAAGTTAATCTAAAGTGTTTCCATTAGATTTGCAGTAAGTGCTTTGGTGTAAAATTGAAATCTATACTATTTGTATTGTCTAAGCATTGCATGCACTGAGATAACAACTTTTTTGTGTTGATGTGTACAGCCAGGAAACAACTTTCAAACTACTAATAATCATGTGGGAAGTTAACCTTAGGTTTTTTCCATTTGTTTGCAGTAAGTACTTTGGAGTAAAATTGAGATGTATACTACCTTAATGTCAGAGCATAGTAGCACTGAGAAAGAAACTTTTTTGTCTTGATGAACTGAGGCATGAAACAACTTTAAACCTGGTCATACTCATGTGGAAAGTTAACCTAAGGTGTTTCCATTAGGTTTGCAGTAAGTGCTTTGGTGGAAAATTGAAATATATGCTATTTGTATTGTCTAAGCATTGCATGCACTGAGATAACAACTTTTTTGTGTTGATGTGTACAGCCATGAAACAACTTTCAAACTACTCATAATGATGTGGAAAGTTAACCTAAGATGTTTCCATTAGGTTTGCAGTAAGTGCTTTGGTGTAAAATTGAAATGTATACTATTTGTATTGTCTAAGCATTGCATGCACTGAGTTAACAACTTTTTTGTGTTGATGTGTACAGCCATGAAACAACTTTCAAACTACTCATAATCATGTGGAAAGTTAACCTAAGGTGTTTCCATTTGATTGCAGTAAGTACTTTGGAGTAAAATTGAGATGTATACGACCTTAATGTCAGAGCATAGTAGCACTGAGAAATAAACTTTTTTGTCTTGATGAACTGAGGCATGAAACAACTTTAAACCTAGTCATACTCATGTGGAAAGTTAACCTAAGGTGTTTCCATTAGGTTTGCAGTCAGGACTTTTGAGTACATTTGAAATGTATACTACTTTTATGTCAAAGCATTCTATTCACTGAGATAACAACTTTTTTGTGTTGATGTGTACAGCCATGAAACAACTTTCAAACTACTCATAATCATGTGGAAAGTTAACCTAAGGTGTTTCCATTAGGTTTGCAGTAAGTGCTTTGGTGTAAAAATGAAATGTATACTATTTGTATTGTCAAAGCTTTGCATGCACTGAGAAAACAACTTTTTTGTCTTTATGTGCACAGGTATGAAACAACTTTCAGACATCTCAGAATCATGTGGAAAGTTAACCTAAGGTGTTTCCATTAGGTTTGCAGTAAGTGCTTTGGTGTAAAATTGAAATGTATTCTATATGTATTGTAAAAGCATTGCATGCACTGAGAAAACAACTTTTTTGTCTTGATGTGCACAGGTATGAAACAACTTTCAGACATCTCAGAATCATGTGGGAAGTTAATCTAAGTTGTTTCCATTAGGTTTGCAGTAAGGACTTTGGTGTAAAATTGAAATGTATACTATTTGTATTCTCTAAGCATTGCATGCACTGAGATAGCAACTGTTTTGTGTTGATGTGTACAGCCATGAAACAACTTTCAAACTACTCATAATCATGTGAGAAGTTAACCTAAAGTGTTTCCATTAGGTTTGCAGTAAGTGCTTTGGTGTAAAAATGAAATGTATACTATTTGTATTGTGAAAGCTTTGCATGCACTGAGAAAACAACTTTTTTGTCTTTATGTGCACAGGTATGAAACAACTTTCAGACATCTCAGAATCATGTGGGAAGTTAACCTAAAGTGTTTCCATTAGGTTTGCAGTAAGTGCTTTGTTGTAAAATTGAAATGTGTACTAATTGTATTGACTAAGCATTGCATGCACTGAGATAACAACTTTTTTGTGTTGATGTGTACAGCCATGAAACAGCTTTCGAACTACTCATAATCATGTGGAAAGTTAACCTAAGCTGAATCCATTAGGTTTGCAGTCAGGACTTTTGAGTACAATTGAAATGTATACTACTTTTATGTCAAAGCATTCTATTCACTGTGAAATCAACATTTTTCTCTTTATGTGCACAGGTAAAAAACAACTTTCAGACATCTCAGAATCATGTGGGAAGTTAACCTAAAGTGTTTCAATTAGGTTTGCAGTAAGTGCTTTGGTGGAAAATTGAAATGTATGCTATTTGTATTGTCTAAGCATTGCATGCACTGAGATAACAACTTTTTTGTGTTGATGTGTACAGCCATGAAACAACTTTCAAACTACTCATAATGATGTGGAAAGTTAACCTAAGGTGTTTCCATTAGGTTTGCAGTAAGTGCTTTGGTGTAAAATTGAAATGTATACTATTGGTATTGTCAAAGCTTTGCATGCACTGAGAAAACAACTTTTTTGTCTTGATGTGTACAGGTATGAATCAACTTTCAGACATCTCAGAATCATGTGAGAAGTTAATCTAAAGTGTTTCCATTAGATTTGCAGTAAGTGCTTTGGTGTAAAATTGAAATGTATACTATTTGTATTGTCTAAGCATTGCATGCACTGAGTTAACAACTTTTTTGTGTTGATGTGTACAGCCATGAAACAACTTTCAAACTACTCATAATCATGTGGAAAGTTAACCTAAGGTGTTTCCATTAGGTTTGCAGTCAGGACTTTTGAGTACAATTGAAATGTATACTACTTTTATGTCAAAGCATTCTATTCACTGTGAAATCAACTTTTTTGTCTTTATGTGCACAGGTATGAAACAACTTTCAGACATCTCAGAATCATGTGGGAAGTTAACCTAAAGTGTTTCCATTAGTTTTGCAGTAAGTGCTTTGGTGTAAAATTCAAATGTATACTATTTGTATTGTCTAAGCATTGCATGCACTGAGTTAACAACTTTTTTGTGTTGATGTGTACAGCCATGAAACAACTTTCAAACTACTCATAATCATGTGGAAAGTTAACCTAAGGTGTTTCCATTTGATTGCAGTAAGTACTTTGGAGTAAAATTGAGATGTATACTACCTTAATGTCAGAGCATAGTAGCACTGAGAAATAAACTTTTTTGTCTTGATGAACTGAGGCATGAAACAACTTTAAACCTAGTCATACTCATGTGGAAAGTTAACCTAAGGTGTTTCCATTAGGTTTGCAGTCAGGACTTTTGAGTACAATTGAAATGTATACTACTTTTATGTCAAAGCATTCTATTCACTGAGATAACAACTTTTTTGTGTTGATGTGTACAGCCATGAAACAACTTTCAAACTACTCATAATCATGTGGAAAGTTAACCTAAGGTGTTTCCATTAGGTTTGCAGTAAGTGCTTTGGTGTAAAAATGAAATGTATACTATTTGTATTGTCAAAGCTTTGCATGCACTGAGAAAACAACTTTTTTGTCTTTATGTGCACAGGTATGAAACAACTTTCAGACATCTCAGAATCATGTGGAAAGTTAACCTAAGGTGTTTCCATTAGGTTTGCAGTAAGTGCTTTGGTGTAAAATTGAAATGTATTCTATATGTATTGTAAAAGCATTGCATGCACTGAGAAAACAACTTTTTTGTCTTGATGTGCACAGGTATGAAACAACTTTCAGACATCTCAGAATCATGTGGGAAGTTAATCTAAGTTGTTTCCATTAGGTTTGCAGTAAGGACTTTGGTGTAAAATTGAAATGTATACTATTTGTATTCTCTAAGCATTGCATGCACTGAGATAGCAACTGTTTTGTGTTGATGTGTACAGCCATGAAACAACTTTCAAACTACTCATAATCATGTGAGAAGTTAACCTAAAGTGTTTCCATTAGGTTTGCAGTAAGTGCTTTGGTGTAAAAATGAAATGTATACTATTTGTATTGTCAAAGCTTTGCATGCACTGAGAAAACAACTTTTTTGTCTTTATGTGCACAGGTATGAAACAACTTTCAGACATCTCAGAATCATGTGGGAAGTTAACCTAAAGTGTTTCCATTAGGTTTGCAGTAAGTGCTTTGTTGTAAAATTGAAATGTATACTAATTGTATTGACTAAGCATTGCATGCACTGAGATAACAACTTTTTTGTGTTGATGTGTACAGCCATGAAACAGCTTTCGAACTACTCATAATCATGTGGAAAGTTAACCTAAGCTGAATCCATTAGGTTTGCAGTCAGGACTTTTGAGTACAATTGAAATGTATACTACTTTTATGTCAAAGCATTCTATTCACTGTGAAATCAACATTTTTGTCTGTATGTGCACAGGTAAAAAACAACTTTCAGACATCTCAGAATCATGTGGGAAGTTAACCTAAAGTGTTTCAATTAGGTTTGCAGTAAGTGCTTTGGTGGAAAATTGAAATGTATGCTATTTGTATTGTCTAAGCATTGCATGCACTGAGATAACAACTTTTTTGTGTTGATGTGTACAGCCATGAAACAACTTTCAAACTACTCATAATGATGTGGAAAGTTAACCTAAGGTGTTTCCATTAGGTTTGCAGTAAGTGCTTTGGTGTAAAATTGAAATGTATACTATTGGTATTGTCAAAGCTTTGCATGCACTGAGAAAACAACTTTTTTGTCTTGATGTGTACAGGTATGAATCAACTTTCAGACATCTCAGAATCATGTGAGAAGTTAATCTAAAGTGTTTCCATTAGATTTGCAGTAAGTGCTTTGGTGTAAAATTGAAATGTATACTATTTGTATTGTCTAAGCATTGCATGCACTGAGTTAACAACTTTTTTGTGTTGATGTGTACAGCCATGAAACAACTTTCAAACTACTCATAATCATGTGGAAAGTTAACCTAAGGTGTTTCCATTAGGTTTGCAGTCAGGACTTTTGAGTACAATTGAAATGTATACTACTTTTATGTCAAAGCATTCTATTCACTGTGAAATCAACTTTTTTGTCTTTATGTGCACAGGTATGAAACAACTTTCAGACATCTCAGAATCATGTGGGAAGTTAACCTAAAGTGTTTCCATTAGTTTTGCAGTAAGTGCTTTGGTGTAAAATTGAAATGTATACTATTTGTATTGTCTAAGCATTGCATGCACTGAGTTAACAACTTTTTTGTGTTGATGTGTACAGCCATGAAACAACTTTCAAACTACTCATAATCAAGTGGAAAGTTAACCTAAGGTGTTTCCATTTGATTGCAGTAAGTACTTTGGAGTAAAATTGAGATGTATACTACCTTAATGTCAGAGCATAGTAGCACTGAGAAATAAACTTTTTTGTCTTGATGAACTGAGGCATGAAACAACTTTAAACCTAGTCATACTCATGTGGAAAGTTAACCTAAGGTGTTTCCATTAGGTTTGCAGTCAGGACTTTTGAGTACAATTGAAATGTATACTACTTTTATGTCAAAGCATTCTATTCACTGAGATAACAACTTTTTTGTGTTGATGTGTACAGCCATGAAACAACTTTCAAACTACTCATAATCATGTGGAAAGTTAACCTAAGGTGTTTCCATTAGGTTTGCAGTAAGTGCTTTGGTGTAAAAATGAAATGTGTACTATTTGTACTGTCAAAGCTTTGCATGCACTGAGAAAACAACTTTTTTGTCTTTATGTGCACAAGTATGAAACAACTTTCAGACATCTCAGAATCATGTGGGAAGTTAATCTAAAGTGTTTCCATTAGATTTGCAGTAAGTGCTTTGGTGTAAAATTGAAATGTATACTATTTGTATTGTCTAAGCATTGCATGCACTGAGATAACAACTTTTTTTGTGTTGATGTGTACAGCCAGGAAACAACTTTCAAACTACTAATAATCATGTGGGAAGTTAACCTTAGGTGTTTCCATTTGTTTGCAGTAAGTACTTTGGAGTAAAATTGAGATGTATACTACCTTAATGTCAGAGCATAGTAGCACTGAGAAAGAAACTTTTTTGTCTTGATGAACTGAGGCATGAAACTACTTTAAACCTGGTCATACTCATGTGGAAAGTTAACCTAAGGTGTTTCCATTAGGTTTGCAGTCAGGACTTTTGAGTACAATTGAAATGTATACTACTTTTATGTCAAAGCATTCTATTCACTGTGAAATCAACTTTTTTGTCTCTATGTGCACAGGTATGAAAGAACTTTCAGACATCTCAGAATCATGTGGGAAGTTAACCTAAAGTGTTTCCATTAGTTTTGCAGTAAGTGCTTTGGTGTAAAATTGAAATGTATACTACCTTAATGTCAGAGCATAGTAGCACTGAGAAAGAAGCTTTTTTGTCTTGATGAACTGAGGCATGAAACAACTTTAAACCTGGTCATACTCATGTGGAAAATTAACCTAAGGTGTTTCCATTAGGTTTGCAGTCAGGACTTTTGAGTACAATTGAAATGTATACTACTTTTATGTCAAAGCATTCTATTCACTGTGAAATCAACTTTTTTGTCTTTATGTGCACAGGTATGAAACAACTTTCAGACATCTCAGAATCATGTGGGAAGTTAACCTAAAGTGTTTCCATTAGGTTTGCAGTAAGTGCTTTGTTGTAAAATTGAAATGTATACTAATTGTATTGACTAAGCATTGCATGCACTGAGATAACAACTTTTTTGTGTTGATGTGTACAGCCATGAAACAGCTTTCGAACTACTCATAATCATGTGGAAAGTTAACCTAAGCTGTATCCATTAGGTTTGCAGTCAGGACTTTTGAGTACAATTGAAATGTATACTACTCTTATGTCAAAGCATTGTATTCACTGTGAAATCAACTTTTTTGTCTTTATGTGCACAAGTATGAAACAACTTTCAGACATCTCAGAATCATGTGGGAAGTTAACCTAAGGTGTTTCCATTAGGTTTGCAGTAAGTGCTTTGCTGTAAAATTGAAATGTATACTAATTGTATTGTCTAAGCATTGCATGCCCTGAGATAACAACTTTTTTGTGTTGATGTATACAGCCATGAAACAGCTTTCAAACTACTCATAATCATGTGGAAAGTTAACCTAAGCTGTATCCATTAGGTTTGCAGTCAGGACTTTTGAGTACAATTGAAATGTATACTACTTTTATGTCAAAGTATTCTATTCACTGTGAAATCAACATTTTTGTCTTTATGTGCACAGGTAAAAAACAACTTTCAGACATCTCAGAATCATGTGGGAAGTTAACCTAAAGTGTTTCCATTAGGTTTCCAGTAAGTGCTTGGTGGAAAATTGAAATGTATGCTATTTGTATTGTCTAAGCATTGCATGCACTGAGATAACAACTTTTTTGTGTTGATGTCTACAGCCATGAAACAACTTTCAAACTACTCATAATGATGTGGAAAGTTAACCTAAGGTGTTTCCATTAGGTTTGCAGTAAGTGCTTTGGTGTAAAATTGAAATGTATACTATTGGTATTGTCAAAGCTTTGCATGCACTGAGAAAACAACTTTTTTGTCTTGATGTGCACACGTATGAATCAACTTTCAGACATCTCAGAATCATGTGGGAAGTTAATCTAAAGTGTTTCCATTAGATTTGCAGTAAGTGCTTTGGTGTAAAATTGAAATGTATACTATTTGTATTGTCTAAGCATTGCATGCACTGAGATAACAACTTTTTTGTGTTGATGTGTACAGCCAGGAAACAACTTTCAAACTACTAATAATCATGTGGGAAGTTAACCTTAGGTTTTTTCATTTGTTTGCAGTAAGTACTTTGGAGTAAAATTGAGATGTATACTACCTTAATGTCAGAGCATAGTAGCACTGAGAAAGAAACTTTTTTGTCTTGATGAACTGAGGCATGAAACAACTTTAAACCTGGTCATACTCATGTGGAAAGTTAACCTAAGGTGTTTCCATTAGGTTTGCAGTCAGGACTTTTGAGTACAATTGAAATGTATACTACTTTTATGTCAAAGCATTCTATTCACTGTGAAATCAACTTTTTTGTCTTTATGTGCATAGGTATGAAACAACTTTCAGACATCTCAGAATCATGTGGAAGTTAACCTAAAGTGTTTCCATTAGGTTTGCAGTAAGTGCTTTGCTGTAAAATTGAAATGTATACTAATTGTATTGACTAAGCATTGCATGCACTGAGATAACAACTTTTTTGTGTTGATGTGTACAGCCATGAAACAGCTTTCGAACTACTCATAATCATGTGGAAAGTTAACCTAAGCTGTATCCATTAGGTTTGCAGTCAGGACTTTTGAGTACAATTGAAATGTATACTACTTTTATGTCAAAGCATTCTATTCACTGTGAAATCAACTTTTTTGTCTTTATGTGCACAAGTATGAAACAACTTTCAGACATCTCAGAATCATGTGGGAAGTTAACCTAAAGTGTTTCCATTAGGTTTGCAGTAAGTGCTTTGGTGGAAAATTGAAATGTATGCTATTTGTATTGTCTAAGCATTGCATGCACTGAGATAACAACTTTTTTGTGTTGATGTCTACAGCCATGAAACAACTTTCAAACTACTCATAATCATGTGGAAAGTTAACCTAAGGTGTTTCCATTAGGTTTGCAGTAAGAGCTTTGGTGTAAAATTGAAATGTATACTATTGGTATTGTCAAAGCTTTGCATGCACTGAGATAACAACTTTTTTGTGTTTGATGTGTACAGCCATGAAACAACTTTCAAACTACTCATAATCATGTGGAAAGTAACCTAAGGTGTTTCCATTAGGTTTGCAGTAAGTGCTTTGGTTTAAAAATGAAATGTATACTATTTGTATTGTCAAAGCTTTGCATGCACTGAGAAAACAACTTTTTTGTCTTTATGTGCACAGGTATGAAACAACTTTCAGACATCTCAGAATCATGTGGGAAGTTAACCTAAAGTGTTTCCATTAGGTTTGCAGTAAGTGCTTTGCTGTAAAATTGAAATGTATACTAATTGTATTGACTAAGCATTGCATGCACTGAGATAACAACTTTTTTGTGTTCGATGTGTAACAGCCATGAAACAGCATTTCGAACTACTCATAATCATGTGGAAAGTTAACCTAAGCTGTATCCATTAGGTTTGCAGTCAGGACTTTTGAGTACAATTGAAATGTATACTACTTTTATGTCAAAGCATTCTATTCACTGTGAAATCAACTTTTTTGTCTTTATGTGCACAAGTATGAAACAACTTTCAGACATCTTAGAATCATGTGGAAGTTAACCTAAAGTGTTTCCATTAGGTTTGCAGTAAGTACTTTACTGTAAAAATTGAAATGTATACTAATTGTATTGTCTAAGCATTGCATGCACTGAGATAACAACTTTTTTTGTGTGATGTATACAGCCATGAAACAGCTTTCAAACTACTCATAATCATGTGGAAAGTTAACCTAAGCTGTATCCATTAGGTTTGCAGTCAGGACTTTTGAGTACAATTGAAATGTATACTACTTTTATGTCAAAGCATTCTATTCACTGTGAAATCAACATTTTTGTCTTTATGTGCACAGGGAAAAAACAACTTTCAGACATCTCAGAATCATGTGGGAAGTTAACCTAAAGTGTTTCCATTAGGTTTGCAGTAAGTGCTTTGGTGAAATTGAAATGTATGCTATTTGTATTGTCTAAGCATTGCATGCACTGAGATAACAACTTTTTTGTGTTGATGTCTACAGCCATGAAACAACTTTCAAACTACTCATAATGATGTGGAAAGTTAACCTAAGGTGTTTCCATTAGGTTTGCAGTAAGTGCTTTGGTGTAAAATTGAAATGTATACTATTGGTATTGTCAAAGCTTTGCATGCACTGAGAAAACAACTTTTTTGTCTTGATGTGCACACGTATGAATCAACTTTCAGACATCTCAGAATCATGTGGGAAGTTAATCTAAAGTGTTTCCATTAGATTTGCAGTAAGTGCTTTGGTGTAAAATTGAAATGTATACTATTTGTATTGTCTAAGCATTGCATGCACTGAGATAACAACTTTTTTGTGTTGATGTGTACAGCCAGGAAACAACTTTCAAACTACTAATAATCATGTGGGAAGTTAACCTTAGGTGTTTCCATTTGTTTGCAGTAAGTACTTTGGAGTAAAATTGAGATGTATACTACCTTAATGTCAGAGCATAGTAGCACTGAGAAAGAAACTTTTTTGTCTTGATGAACTGAGGCATGAAACAACTTTAAACCTGGTCATACTCATGTGGAAAGTTAGCCTAAGGTGTTTCCATTAGGTTTGCAGTCAGGACTTTTGAGTACAATTGAAATGTATACTACTTTTATGTCAAAGCATTCTATTCACCGTGAAATCAACTTTTTTGTCTTTATGTGCATAGGTATGAAACAACTTTCAGACATCTCAGAATCATGTGGGAAGTTAACCTAAAGTGTTTCCATTAGGTTTGCAGTAAGTGCTTTGCTGTAAAATTGAAATGTATACTAATTGTATTGACTAAGCATTGCATGCACTGAGATAACAACTTTTTTGTGTTGATGTGTACAGCCATGAAACAGCTTTCGAACTACTCATAATCATGTGGAAAGTTAACCTAAGCTGTATCCATTAGGTTTGCACTCAGGACTTTTGAGTACAATTGAAATGTATACTACTTTTATGTCAAAGCATTCTATTCACTGTGAAATCAACTTTTTTGTCTTTATGTGCACAAGTATGAAACAACTTTCAGACATCTCAGAATCATGTGGGAAGTTAACCTAAAGTGTTTCCATTAGGTTTGCAGTAAGTGCTTTGGTGGAAAATTGAAATGTATGCTATTTGTATTGTCTAAGCATTGCATGCACTGAGATAACAACTTTTTTGTGTTGATGTCTACAGCCATGAAACAACTTTCAAACTACTCATAATCATGTGGAAAGTTAACCTAAGGTGTTTCCATTAGGTTTGCAGTAAGAGCTTTGGTGTAAAATTGAAATGTATACTATTGGTATTGTCAAAGCTTTGCATGCACTGAGATAACAACTTTTTTGTGTTGATGTGTACAGCCATGAAACAACTTTCAAACTACTCATAATCATGTGGAAAGTTAACCTAAGGTGTTTCCATTAGGTTTGCAGTAAGTGCTTTGGTTTAAAAATGAAATGTATACTATTTGTATTGTCAAAGCTTTGCATGCACTGAGAAAACAACTTTTTTGTCTTTATGTGCACAGGTATGAAACAACTTTCAGACATCTCAGAATCATGTGGGAAGTTAACCTAAAGTGTTTCCATTAGGTTTGCAGTAAGTGCTTTGCTGTAAAATTGAAATGTATACTAATTGTATTGACTAAGCATTGCATGCACTGAGATAACAACTTTTTTGTGTTGATGTGTAACAGCCATGAAACAGCTTTCGAACTACTCATAATCATGTGGAAAGTTAACCTAAGCTGTATCCATTAGGTTTGCAGTCAGGACTTTTGAGTACAATTGAAATGTATACTACTTTTATGTCAAAGCATTCTATTCACTGTGAAATCAACTTTTTTGTCTTTATGTGCACAGGTATGAAACAACTTTCAGACATCTCAGAATCATGTGGGAAGTTAATCTAAGTTGTTTCCATTAGGTTTGCAGTAAGGACTTTGGTGTAAAATTGAAATGTATACTATTTCTATTCTCTAAGCATTGCATGCACTGAGATAGCAACTGTTTTGTGTTGATGTGTACAGCCATGAAACAACTTTCAAACTACTCATAATCATGTGAGAAGTTAACCTAAAGTGTTTCCATTAGGTTTGCAGTAAGTGCTTTGGTGTAAAAATGAAATGTATACTATTTGTATTGTCAAAGCTTTGCATGCACTGAGAAAACAACTTTTTTGTCTTTATGTGCACAGGTATGAAACAACTTTCAGACATCTCAGAATCATGTGGGAAGTTAACCTAAAGTGTTTCCATTAGGTTTGCAGTAAGTGCTTTGTTGTAAAATTGAAATGTATACTAATTGTATTGACTAAGCATTGCATGCACTGAGATAACAACTTTTTTGTGTTGATGTGTACAGCCATGAAACAGCTTTCGAACTACTCATAATCATGTGGAAAGTTAACCTAAGCTGTATCCATTAGGTTTGCAGTCAGGACTTTTGAGTACAATTGAAATGTATACTACTCTTATGTCAAAGCATTCTATTCACTGTGAAATCAACTTTTTTGTCTTTATGTGCACAAGTATGAAACAACTTTCAGACATCTCAGAATCATGTGGGAAGTTAACCTAAAGTGTTTCCATTAGGTTTGCAGTAAGTGCTTTGCTGTAAAATTGAAATGTATACTAATTGTATTGTCTAAGCATTGCATGCCCTGAGATAACAACTTTTTTGTGTTGATGTATACAGCCATGAAACAGCTTTCAAACTACTCATAATCATGTGGAAAGTTAACCTAAGCTGTATCCATTAGGTTTGCAGTCAGGACTTTTGAGTACAATTGAAATGTATACTACTTTTATGTCAAAGCATTCTATTCACTGTGAAATCAACATTTTTGTCTTTATGTGCACAGGTAAAAAACAACTTTCAGACATCTCAGAATCATGTGGGAAGTTAACCTAAAGTGTTTCCATTAGGTTTGCAGTAAGTGCTTTGGTGGAAAATTGAAATGTATGCTATTTGTATTGTCTAAGCATTGCATGCACTGAGATAACAACTTTTTTGTGTTGATGTGTACAGCCATGAAACAACTTTCAAACTACTCATAATCATGTGGAAAGTTAACCTAAGGTGTTTCCATTTGATTGCAGTAAGTACTTTGGAGTAAAATTGAGATGTATACTACCTTAATGTCAGAGCATAGTAGCTCTGAGAAATAAACTTTTTTGTCTTGATGAACTGAGGCATGAAACAACTTTAAACCTAGTCATACTCATGTGGAACGTTAACCTAAGGTGTTTCCATTAGGTTTGCAGTCAGGACTTTTGAGTACAATTGAAATGTATACTACTTTTATGTCAAAGCATTCTATTCACTGAGATAACAACTTTTTTGTGTTGATGTGTACAGCCATGAAACAACTTTCAAACTACTCATAATCATGTGGAAAGTTAACCTAAGGTGTTTCCATTAGGTTTGCAGTAAGTGCTTTGGTGTAAAAATGAAATGTATACTATTTGTATTGTCAAAGCTTTGCATGCACTGAGAAAACAACTTTTTTGTCTTTATGTGCACAGGTATGAAACAACTTTCAGACATCTCAGAATCATGTGGAAAGTTAACCTAAGGTGTTTCCATTAGGTTTGCAGTAAGTGCTTTGGTGTAAAATTGAAATGTATTCTATATGTATTGTAAAAGCATTGCATGCACTGAGAAAACAACTTTTTTGTCTTGATGTGCACAGGTATGAAACAACTTTCAGACATCTCAGAATCATGTGGGAAGTTAATCTAAGTTGTTTCCATTAGGTTTGCAGTAAGGACTTTGGTGTAAAATTGAAATGTATACTATTTGTATTCTCTAAGCATTGCATGCACTGAGATAGCAACTGTTTTGTGTTGATGTGTACAGCCATGAAACAACTTTCAAACTACTCATAATCATGTGAGAAGTTAACCTAAAGTGTTTCCATTAGGTTTGCAGTAAGTGCTTTGGTGTAAAAATGAAATGTATACTATTTGTATTGTCAAAGCTTTGCATGCACTGAGAAAACAACTTTTTTGTCTTTATGTGCACAGGTATGAAACAACTTTCAGACATCTCAGAATCATGTGGGAAGTTAACCTAAAGTGTTTCCATTAGGTTTGCAGTAAGTGCTTTGTTGTAAAATTGAAATGTATACTAATTGTATTGACTAAGCATTGCATGCACTGAGATAACAACTTTTTTGTGTTGATGTGTACAGCCATGAAACAGCTTTCGAACTACTCATAATCATGTGGAAAGTTAACCTAAGCTGAATCCATTAGGTTTGCAGTCAGGACTTTTGAGTACAATTGAAATGTATACTACTTTTATGTCAAAGCATTCTATTCACTGTGAAATCAACATTTTTGTCTTTATGTGCACAGGTAAAAAACAACTTTCAGACATCTCAGAATCATGTGGGAAGTTAACCTAAAGTGTTTCAATTAGGTTTGCAGTAAGTGCTTTGGTGGAAAATTGAAATGTATGCTATTTGTATTGTCTAAGCATTTGCATGCACTGAGATAACAACTTTTTTTGTGTTGATGTGTACAGCCATGAAACAACTTTCAAAACTACTCATAATGATTGTGGAAAGTTAACCTAAGGTGTTTCCATTAGGTTTGTAGTAAGTGCTTTGGTGTAAAATTGAAATGTATACTATTGGTATTGTCAAAGCTTTGCATGCACTGAGAAAACAACTTTTTTGTCTTGATGTGTACAGGTATGAATCAACTTTCAGACATCTCAGAATCATGTGAGAAGTTAATCTAAAGTGTTTCCATTAGATTTGCAGTAAGTGCTTTGGTGTAAAATTGAAATGTATACTATTTGTATTGTCTAAGCATTGCATGCACTGAGTTAACAACTTTTTTGTGTTGATGTGTACAGCCATGAAACAACTTTCAAACTACTCATAATCATGTGGAAAGTTAACCTAAGGTGTTTCCATTTGATTGCAGTAAGTACTTTGGAGTAAAATTGAGATGTATACTACCTTAATGTCAGAGCATAGTAGCTCTGAGAAATAAACTTTTTTGTCTTGATGAACTGAGGCATGAAACAACTTTAAACCTAGTCATACTCATGTGGAACGTTAACCTAAGGTGTTTCCATTAGGTTTGCAGTCAGGACTTTTGAGTACAATTGAAATGTATACTACTTTTATGTCAAAGCATTCTATTCACTGAGATAACAACTTTTTTGTGTTGATGTGTACAGCCATGAAACAACTTTCAAACTACTCATAATCATGTGGAAAGTTAACCTAAGGTGTTTCCATTAGGTTTGCAGTAAGTGCTTTGGTGTAAAAATGAAATGTATACTATTTGTATTGTCAAAGCTTTGCATGCACTGAGAAAACAACTTTTTTGTCTTTATGTGCACAGGTATGAAACAACTTTCAGACATCTCAGAATCATGTGGAAAGTTAACCTAAGGTGTTTCCATTAGGTTTGCAGTAAGTGCTTTGGTGTAAAATTGAAATGTATTCTATATGTATTGTAAAAGCATTGCATGCACTGAGAAAACAACTTTTTTGTCTTGATGTGCACAGGTATGAAACAACTTTCAGACATCTCAGAATCATGTGGGAAGTTAATCTAAGTTGTTTCCATTAGGTTTGCAGTAAGGACTTTGGTGTAAAATTGAAATGTATACTATTTGTATTCTCTAAGCATTGCATGCACTGAGATAGCAACTGTTTTGTGTTGATGTGTACAGCCATGAAACAACTTTCAAACTACTCATAATCATGTGAGAAGTTAACCTAAAGTGTTTCCATTAGGTTTGCAGTAAGTGCTTTGGTGTAAAAATGAAATGTATACTATTTGTATTGTCAAAGCTTTGCATGCACTGAGAAAACAACTTTTTTGTCTTTATGTGCACAGGTATGAAACAACTTTCAGACATCTCAGAATCATGTGGGAAGTTAACCTAAAGTGTTTCCATTAGGTTTGCAGTAAGTGCTTTGTTGTAAAATTGAAATGTATACTAATTGTATTGACTAAGCATTGCATGCACTGAGATAACAACTTTTTTGTGTTGATGTGTACAGCCATGAAACAGCTTTCGAACTACTCATAATCATGTGGAAAGTTAACCTAAGCTGAATCCATTAGGTTTGCAGTCAGGACTTTTGAGTACAATTGAAATGTATACTACTTTTATGTCAAAGCATTCTATTCACTGTGAAATCAACATTTTTGTCTTTATGTGCACAGGTAAAAAACAACTTTCAGACATCTCAGAATCATGTGGGGAAGTTAACCTAAAGTGTTTCAATTAGGTTTGCAGTAAGTGCTTTGGTGGAAAATTGAAATGTATGCTATTTGTATTGTCTAAGCATTGCATGCACTGAGATAACAACTTTTTTGTGTTGATGTGTACAGCCATGAAACAACTTTCAAACTACTCATAATGATGTGGAAAGTTAACCTAAGGTGTTTTCCATTAGGTTTGTAGTAAGTGCTTTGGTGTAAAATTGAAATGTATACTATTGGTATTGTCAAAGCTTTGCATGCACTGAGAAAACAACTTTTTTGTCTTGATGTGTACAGGTATGAATCAACTTTCAGACATCTCAGAATCATGTGAGAAGTTAATCTAAAGTGTTTCCATTAGATTTGCAGTAAGTGCTTTGGTGTAAAATTGAAATGTATACTATTTGTATTGTCTAAGCATTGCATGCACTGAGTTAACAACTTTTTTGTGTTGATGTGTACAGCCATGAAACAACTTTCAAACTACTCATAATCATGTGGAAAGTTAACCTAAGGTGTTTCCATTTGATTGCAGTAAGTACTTTGGAGTAAAATTGAGATGTATACTACCTTAATGTCAGAGTATAGTAGCTCTGAGAAATAAACTTTTTTGTCTTGATGAACTGAGGCATGAAACAACTTTAAACCTAGTCATACTCATGTGGAACGTTAACCTAAGGTGTTTCCATTAGGTTTGCAGTCAGGACTTTTGAGTACAATTGAAATGTATACTACTTTTATGTCAAAGCATTCTATTCACTGAGATAACAACTTTTTTGTGTTGATGTGTACAGCCATGAAACAACTTTCAAACTACTCATAATCATGTGGAAAGTTAACCTAAGGTGTTTCCATTAGGTTTGCAGTAAGTGCTTTGGTGTAAAAATGAAATGTATACTATTTGTATTGTCAAAGCTTTGCATGCACTGAGAAAACAACTTTTTTGTCTTTATGTGCACAGGTATGAAACAACTTTCAGACATCTCAGAATCATGTGGAAAGTTAACCTAAGGTGTTTCCATTAGGTTTGCAGTAAGTGCTTTGGTGTAAAATTGAAATGTATTCTATATGTATTGTAAAAGCATTGCATGCACTGAGAAAACAACTTTTTTGTCTTGATGTGCACAGGTATGAAACAACTTTCAGACATCTCAGAATCATGTGGGAAGTTAATCTAAGTTGTTTCCATTAGGTTTGCAGTAAGGACTTTGGTGTAAAATTGAAATGTATACTATTTGTATTCTCTAAGCATTGCATGCACTGAGATAGCAACTGTTTTGTGTTGATGTGTACAGCCATGAAACAACTTTCAAACTACTCATAATCATGTGAGAAGTTAACCTAAAGTGTTTCCATTAGGTTTGCAGTAAGTGCTTTGGTGTAAAAATGAAATGTATACTATTTGTATTGTCAAAGCTTTGCATGCACTGAGAAAACAACTTTTTTGTCTTTATGTGCACAGGTATGAAACAACTTTCAGACATCTCAGAATCATGTGGGAAGTTAACCTAAAGTGTTTCCATTAGGTTTGCAGTAAGTGCTTTGTTGTAAAATTGAAATGTATACTAATTGTATTGACTAAGCATTGCATGCACTGAGATAACAACTTTTTTGTGTTGATGTGTACAGCCATGAAACAGCTTTCGAACTACTCATAATCATGTGGAAAGTTAACCTAAGCTGAATCCATTAGGTTTGCAGTCAGGACTTTTGAGTACAATTGAAATGTATACTACTTTTATGTCAAAGCATTCTATTCACTGTGAAATCAACATTTTTGTCTTTATGTGCACAGGTAAAAAACAACTTTCAGACATCTCAGAATCATGTGGGAAGTTAACCTAAAGTGTTTCAATTAGGTTTGCAGTAAGTGCTTTGGTGGAAAATTGAAATGTATGCTATTTGTATTGTCTAAGCATTGCATGCACTGAGATAACAACTTTTTTGTGTTGATGTGTACAGCCATGAAACAACTTTCAAACTACTCATAATGATGTGGAAAGTTAACCTAAGGTGTTTCCATTAGGTTTGTAGTAAGTGCTTTGGTGTAAAATTGAAATGTATACTATTGGTATTGTCAAAGCTTTGCATGCACTGAGAAAACAACTTTTTTGTCTTGATGTGTACAGGTATGAATCAACTTTCAGAAATCTCAGAATCATGTGAGAAGTTAATCTAAAGTGTTTCCATTAGATTTGCAGTAAGTGCTTTGGTGTAAAATTGAAATGTATACTATTTGTATTGTCTAAGCATTGCATGCACTGAGTTAACAACTTTTTTGTGTTGATGTGTACAGCCATGAAACAGCTTTCAAACTACTCATAATCATGTGGAAAGTTAACCTAAGGTGTTTCCATTAGGTTTGCAGTCAGGACTTTTGAGTACAATTGAAATGTATACTACTTTTATGTCAAAGCATTCTATTCACTGTGAAATCAACTTTTTTGTCTTTATGTGCACAGGTATGAAACAACTTTCAGACATCTCAGAATCATGTGGGAAGTTCACTTAAAGTGTTTCCATTAGTTTTGCAGTAAGTGCTTTGGTGTAAAATTGAAATGTATACTATTTGTATTGTCTAAGCATTGCATGCACTGAGTTAACAACTTTTTTGTGTTGATGTGTACAGCCATGAAACAACTTTCAAACTACTCATAATGATGTGGAAAGTTAACCTAAGGTGTTTCCATTAGGTTTGCAGTAAGTGCTTTGGTGTAAAATTGAAATGTATACTATTGGTATTGTCAAAGCTTTGCATGCACTGAGAAAACAACTTTTTTGTCTTGATGTGCACACGTATGAATCAACTTTCAGACATCTCAGAATCATGTGGGAAGTTAATCTAAAGTGTTTCCATTAGATTTGCAGTAAGTGCTTTGGTGTAAAATTGAAATGTATACTATTTGTATTGTCTAAGCATTGCATGCACTGAGATAACAACTTTTTTGTGTTGATGTGTAGAGCCAGGAAACAACTTTCAAACTACTAATAATCATGTGGGAAGTTAACCTTAGGTGTTTCCATTTGTTTGCAGTAAGTACTTTGGAGTAAAATTGAGATGTATACTACCTTAATGTCAGAGCATAGTAGCACTGAGAAATAAACTTTTTTGTCTTGATGAACTGAGGCATGAAACAACTTTAAACCTAGTCATACTCATGTGGAAAGTTAACCTAAGTGTTTCCTTAGGTTTGCAGTCAGGACTTTTGAGTACAATTGTAATGTATACTACTTTTATGTCAAAGCATTCTATTCACTGAGAAAACAACTTTTTTGTCCTTATGTGCACAGGTATGAAACAACTTTCAGACATCTCAGAATCATGTGGGAAGTTAACCTAAAGTGTTTCCATTAGATTTGCAGTAAGTGCTTTGCTGGTAAATTGAAATGTATACTAATTGTATTGACTAAGCATTGCATGCACTGAGATAACAACTTTTTTGTGTTGATGTGTACAGCCATGAAACAGCTTTCGAACTACTCATAATCATGTGGAAAGTTAACTTAAGCTGTATCCATTAGGTTTGCAGTCAGGACTTTTGAGTACAATTGAAATGTATACTACTTTTATGTCAAAGCATTCTATTCACTGTGAAATCAACTTTTTTGTCTTTATGTACACAAGTATGAAACAACTTTCAGACATCTCAGAATCATGTGGGAAGTTAACCTAAAGTGTTTCCATTAGGTTTGCAGTAAGTGCTTTGCTGTAAAATTGAAATGTATACTAATTGTATTGTCTAAGCATTGCATGCCCTGAGATAACAACTTTTTTGTGTTGATGTATACAGCCATGAAACAGCTTTCAAACTACTCATAATCATGTGGAAAGTTAACCTAAGCTGTATCCATTAGGTTTGCAGTCAGGACTTTTGAGTACAATTGAAATGTATACTACTTTTATGTCAAAGCATTCTATTCACTGTGAAATCAACATTTTTGTCTT
The DNA here is from genome assembly GCF_030028105.1 of Mobula birostris. Taxonomy (NCBI): domain Eukaryota; kingdom Metazoa; phylum Chordata; class Chondrichthyes; order Myliobatiformes; family Myliobatidae; genus Mobula; species Mobula birostris. The sequence goes on along the minus strand of NW_027274655.1, from coordinate 27,644 downwards.
TATGTGCACAGGTAAAAAACAACTTTCAGACATCTCAGAATCATGTGGGAAGTTAACCTAAAGTGTTTCCATTAGGTTTGCAGTAAGTGCTTTGGTGGAAAATTGAAATGTATGCTATTTGTATTGTCTAAGCATTGCATGCACTGAGATAACAACTTTTTTGTGTTGATGTCTACAGCCATGAAACAACTTTCAAACTACTCATAATGATGTGGAAAGTTAACCTAAGGTGTTTCCATTAGGTTTGCAGTAAGTGCTTTGGTGTAAAATTGAAATGTATACTATTGGTATTGTCAAAGCTTTGCATGCACTGAGAAAACAACTTTTTTGTCTTGATGTGCACACGTATGAATCAACTTTCAGACATCTCAGAATCATGTGGGAAGTTAATCTAAAGTGTTTCCATTAGATTTGCAGTAAGTGCTTTGGTGTAAAATTGAAATGTATACTATTTGTATTGTCTAAGCATTGCATGCACTGAGATAACAACTTTTTTGTGTTGACGTGTACAGCCAGGAAACAACTTTCAAACTACTAATAATCATGTGGGAAGTTAACCTTAGGTGTTTCCATTTGTTTGCAGTAAGTACTTTGGAGTAAAATTGAGATGTATACTACCTTAATGTCAGAGCATAGTAGCACTGAGAAAGAAACTTTTTTGTCTTGATGAACTGAGGCATGAAACAACTTTAAACCTGGTCATACTCATGTGGAAAGTTAACCTAAGGTGTTTCCATTAGGTTTGCAGTCAGGACTTTTGAGTACAATTGAAATGTATACTACTTTTATGTCAAAGCATTCTATTCACCGTGAAATCAACTTTTTTGTCTTTATGTGCATAGGTATGAAACAACTTTCAGACATCTCAGAATCATGTGGGAAGTTAACCTAAAGTGTTTCCATTAGGTTTGCAGTAAGTGCTTTGCTGTAAAATTGAAATGTATACTAATTGTATTGACTAAGCATTGCATGCACTGAGATAACAACTTTTTTGTGTTGATGTGTACAGCCATGAAACAGCTTTCGAACTACTCATAATCATGTGGAAAGTTAACCTAAGCTGTATCCATTAGGTTTGCAGTCAGGACTTTTGAGTACAATTGAAATGTATACTACTTTTATGTCAAAGCATTCTATTCACTGTGAAATCAACTTTTTTGTCTTTATGTGCACAAGTATGAAACAACTTTCAGACATCTCAGAATCATGTGGGAAGTTAACCTAAAGTGTTTCCATTAGGTTTGCAGTAAGTGCTTTGGTGGAAAATTGAAATGTATGCTATTTGTATTGTCTAAGCATTGCATGCACTGAGATAACAACTTTTTTGTGTTGATGTCTACAGCCATGAAACAACTTTCAAACTACTCATAATCATGTGGAAAGTTAACCTAAGGTGTTTCCATTAGGTTTGCAGTAAGAGCTTTGGTGTAAAATTGAAATGTATACTATTGGTATTGTCAAAGCTTTGCATGCACTGAGATAACAACTTTTTTGTGTTGATGTGTACAGCCATGAAACAACTTTCAAACTACTCATAATCATGTGGAAAGTTAACCTAAGGTGTTTCCATTAGGTTTGCAGTAAGTGCTTTGGTTTAAAAATGAAATGTATACTATTTGTATTGTCAAAGCTTTGCATGCACTGAGAAAACAACTTTTTTGTCTTTATGTGCACAGGTATGAAACAACTTTCAGACATCTCAGAATCATGTGGGAAGTTAACCTAAAGTGTTTCCATTAGGTTTGCAGTAAGTGCTTTGCTGTAAAATTGAAATGTATACTAATTGTATTGACTAAGCATTGCATGCACTGAGATAACAACTTTTTTGTGTTGATGTGTAACAGCCATGAAACAGCTTTCGAACTACTCATAATCATGTGGAAAGTTAACCTAAGCTGTATCCATTAGGTTTGCAGTCAGGACTTTTGAGTACAATTGAAATGTATACTACTTTTATGTCAAAGCATTCTATTCACTGTGAAATCAACTTTTTTGTCTTTATGTGCACAGGTATGAAACAACTTTCAGACATCTCAGAATCATGTGGGAAGTTAATCTAAGTTGTTTCCATTAGGTTTGCAGTAAGGACTTTGGTGTAAAATTGAAATGTATACTATTTCTATTCTCTAAGCATTGCATGCACTGAGATAGCAACTGTTTTGTGTTGATGTGTACAGCCATGAAACAACTTTCAAACTACTCATAATCATGTGAGAAGTTAACCTAAAGTGTTTCCATTAGGTTTGCAGTAAGTGCTTTGGTGTAAAAATGAAATGTATACTATTTGCATTGTCAAAGCTTTGCATGCACTGAGAAAACAACTTTTTTGTCTTTATGTGCACAGGTATGAAACAACTTTCAGACATCTCAGAATCATGTGGGAAGTTAACCTAAAGTGTTTCCATTAGGTTTGCAGTAAGTGCTTTGTTGTAAAATTGAAATGTATACTAATTGTATTGACTAAGCATTGCATGCACTGAGATAACAACTTTTTTGTGTTGATGTGTACAGCCATGAAACAGCTTTCGAACTACTCATAATCATGTGGAAAGTTAACCTAAGCTGTATCCATTAGGTTTGCAGTCAGGACATTTGAGTACAATTGAAATGTATACTACTCTTATGTCAAAGCATTCTATTCACTGTGAAATCAACTTTTTTGTCTTTATGTGCACAAGTATGAAACAACTTTCAGACATCTCAGAATCATGTGGGAAGTTAACCTAAAGTGTTTCCATTAGGTTTGCAGTAAGTGCTTTGCTGTAAAATTGAAATGTATACTAAATGTATTGTCTAAGCATTGCATGCCCTGAGATAACAACTTTTTTGTGTTGATGTATACAGCCATGAAACAGCTTTCAAACTACTCATAATCATGTGGAAAGTTAACCTAAGCTGTATCCATTAGGTTTGCAGTCAGGACTTTTGAGTACAATTGAAATGTATACTACTTTTATGTCAAAGCATTCTATTCACTGTGAAATCAACATTTTTGTCTTTATGTGCACAGGTAAAAAACAACTTTCAGACATCTCAGAATCATGTGGGAAGTTAACCTAAAGTGTTTCCATTAGGTTTGCAGTAAGTGCTTTGGTGGAAAATTGAAATGTATGCTATTTGTATTCTCTAAGCATTGCATGCACTGAGATAACAACTTTTTTGTGTTGATGTGTACAGCCATGAAACAACTTTCAAACTACTCATAATCATGTGGAAAGTTAACCTAAGGTGTTTCCATTTGATTGCAGTAAGTACTTTGGAGTAAAATTGAGATGTATACTACCTTAATGTCAGAGCATAGTAGCTCTGAGAAATAAACTTTTTTGTCTTGATGAACTGAGGCATGAAACAACTTTAAACCTAGTCATACTCATGTGGAACGTTAACCTAAGGTGTTTCCATTAGGTTTGCAGTCAGGACTTTTGAGTACAATTGAAATGTATACTACTTTTATGTCAAAGCATTCTATTCACTGAGATAACAACTTTTTTGTGTTGATGTGTACAGCCATGAAACAACTTTCAAACTACTCATAATCATGTGGAAAGTTAACCTAAGGTGTTTCCATTAGGTTTGCAGTAAGTGCTTTGGTGTAAAAATGAAATGTATACTATTTGTATTGTCAAAGCTTTGCATGCACTGAGAAAACAACTTTTTTGTCTTTATGTGCACAGGTATGAAACAACTTTCAGACATCTCAGAATCATGTGGAAAGTTAACCTAAGGTGTTTCCATTAGGTTTGCAGTAAGTGCTTTGGTGTAAAATTGAAATGTATTCTATATGTATTGTAAAAGCATTGCATGCACTGAGAAAACAACTTTTTTGTCTTGATGTGCACAGGTATGAAACAACTTTCAGACATCTCAGAATCATGTGGGAAGTTAATCTAAGTTGTTTCCATTAGGTTTGCAGTAAGGACTTTGGTGTAAAATTGAAATGTATACTATTTGTATTCTCTAAGCATTGCATGCACTGAGATAGCAACTGTTTTGTGTTGATGTGTACAGCCATGAAACAACTTTCAAACTACTCATAATCATGTGAGAAGTTAACCTAAAGTGTTTCCATTAGGTTTGCAGTAAGTGCTTTGGTGTAAAAATGAAATGTATACTATTTGTATTGTCAAAGCTTTGCATGCACTGAGAAAACAACTTTTTTGTCTTTATGTGCACAGGTATGAAACAACTTTCAGACATCTCAGAATCATGTGGGAAGTTAACCTAAAGTGTTTCCATTAGGTTTGCAGTAAGTGCTTTGTTGTAAAATTGAAATGTATACTAATTGTATTGACTAAGCATTGCATGCACTGAGATAACAACTTTTTTGTGTTGATGTGTACAGCCATGAAACAGCTTTCGAACTACTCATAATCATGTGGAAAGTTAACCTAAGCTGAATCCATTAGGTTTGCAGTCAGGACTTTTGAGTACAATTGAAATGTATACTACTTTTATGTCAAAGCATTCTATTCACTGTGAAATCAACATTTTTGTCTTTATGTGCACAGGTAAAAAACAACTTTCAGACATCTCAGAATCATGTGGGAAGTTAACCTAAAGTGTTTCAATTAGGTTTGCAGTAAGTGCTTGGTGGAAAATTGAAATGTATGCTATTTGTATTGTCTAAGCATTGCATGCACTGAGATAACAACTTTTTTGTGTTGATGTGTACAGCCATGAAACAACTTTCAAACTACTCATAATGATGTGGAAAGTTAACCTAAGGTGTTTCCATTAGGTTTGCAGTAAGTGCTGTGGTGTAAAATTGAAATGTATACTATTGGTATTGTCAAAGCTTTGCATGCACTGAGAAAACAACTTTTTTGTCTTGATGTGTACAGGTATGAATCAACTTTCAGACATCTCAGAATCATGTGAGAAGTTAATCTAAAGTGTTTCCATTAGATTTGCAGTAAGTGCTTTGGTGTAAAATTGAAATGTATACTATTTGTATTGTCTAAGCATTGCATGCACTGAGTTAACAACTTTTTTGTGTTGATGTGTACAGCCATGAAACAACATTCAAACTACTCATAATCATGTGGAAAGTTAACCTAAGGTGTTTCCATTAGGTTTGCAGTCAGGACTTTTGAGTACAATTGAAATGTATACTACTTTTATGTCAAAGCATTCTATTCACTGTGAAATCAACTTTTTTGTCTTTATGTGCACAGGTATGAAACAACTTTCAGACATCTCAGAATCATGTGGGAAGTTCACTTAAAGTGTTTCCATTAGTTTTGCAGTAAGTGCTTTGGTGTAAAATTGAAATGTATACTATTTGTATTGTCTAAGCATTGCATGCACTGAGTTAACAACTTTTTTGTGTTGATGTGTACAGCCATGAAACAACTTTCAAACTACTCATAATGATGTGGAAAGTTAACCTAAGGTGTTTCCATTAGGTTTGCAGTAAGTGCTTTGGTGTAAAATTGAAATGTATACTATTGGTATTGTCAAAGCTTTGCATGCACTGAGAAAACAACTTTTTTGTCTTGATGTGCACACGTATGAATCAACTTTCAGACATCTCAGAATCATGTGGGAAGTTAATCTAAAGTGTTTCCATTAGATTTGCAGTAAGTGCTTTGGTGTAAAATTGAAATGTATACTATTTGTATTGTCTAAGCATTGCATGCACTGAGATAACAACTTTTTTGTGTTGATGTGTACAGCCAGGAAACAACTTTCAAACTACTAATAATCATGTGGGAAGTTAACCTTAGGTGTTTCCATTTGTTTGCAGTAAGTACTTTGGAGTAAAATTGAGATGTATACTACCTTAATGTCAGAGCATAGTAGCACTGAGAAAGAAACTTTTTTGTCTTGATGAACTGAGGCATGAAACAACTTTAAACCTGGTCATACTCATGTGGAAAGTTAACCTAAGGTGTTTCCATTAGGTTTGCAGTCAGGACTTTTGAGTACAATTGAAATGTATACTACTTTTATGTCAAAGCATTCTATTCACTGTGAAATCAACTTTTTTGTCTTTATGTGCATAGGTATGAAACAACTTTCAGACATCTCAGAATCATGTGGGAAGTTAACCTAAAGTGTTTCCATTAGGTTTGCAGTAAGTGCTTTGGTGGAAAATTGAAATGTATGCTATTTGTATTGTCTAAGCATTGCATGCACTGAGATAACAACTTTTTTGTGTTGATGTCTACAGCCATGAAACAACTTTCAAACTACTCATAATCATGTGGAAAGTTAACCTAAGGTGTTTCCATTAGGTTTGCAGTAAGAGCTTTGGTGTAAAATTGAAATGTATACTATTGGTATTGTCAAAGCTTTGCATGCACTGAGATAACAACTTTTTTGTGTTGATGTGTACAGCCATGAAACAACTTTCAAACTACTCATAATCATGTGGAAAGTTAACCTAAGGTGTTTCCATTAGGTTTGCAGTAAGTGCTTTGGTTTAAAAATGAAATGTATACTACCTTAATGTCAGAGCATAGTAGCACTGAGAAATAAACTTTTTTGTCTTGATGAACTGAGGCATGAAACAACTTTAAACCTAGTCATACTCATGTGGAAAGTTAACCTAAGGTGTTTCCATTAGGTTTGCAGTCAGGACTTTTGAGTACAATTGAAATGTATACTACTTTTATGTCAAAGCATTCTATTCACTGAGATAACAACTTTTTTGTGTTGATGTGTACAGCCATGAAACAACTTTCAAACTACTCATAATCATGTGGAAAGTTAACCTAAGGTGTTTCCATTAGGTTTGCAGTAAGTGCTTTGGTGTAAAAATGAAATGTATACTATTTGTATTGTCAAAGCTTTGCATGCACTGAGAAAACAACTTTTTTGTCTTTATGTGCACAGGTATGAAACAACTTTCAGACATCTCAGAATCATGTGGAAAGTTAACCTAAGGTGTTTCCATTAGGTTTGCAGTAAGTGCTTTGGTGTAAAATTGAAATGTATTCTATATGTATTGTAAAAGCATTGCATGCACTGAGAAAACAACTTTTTTGTCTTGATGTGCACAGGTATGAAACAACTTTCAGACATCTCAGAATCATGTGGGAAGTTAACCTAAAGTGTTTCCATTAGGTTTGCAGTAAGTGCTTTGTTGTAAAATTGAAATGTATACTAATTGTATTGACTAAGCATTGCATGCACTGAGATAACAACTTTTTTGTGTTGATGTGTACAGCCATGAAACAGCTTTCGAACTACTCATAATCATGTGGAAAGTTAACCTAAGCTGAATCCATTAGGTTTGCAGTCAGGACTTTTGAGTACAATTGAAATGTATACTACTTTTATGTCAAAGCATTCTATTCACTGTGAAATCAACATTTTTGTCTTTATGTGCACAGGTAAAAAACAACTTTCAGACATCTCAGAATCATGTGGGAAGTTAACCTAAAGTGTTTCAATTAGGTTTGCAGTAAGTGCTTTGGTGGAAAATTGAAATGTATGCTATTTGTATTGTCTAAGCATTGCATGCACTGAGATAACAACTTTTTTGTGTTGATGTGTACAGCCATGAAACAACTTTCAAACTACTCATAATGATGTGGAAAGTTAACCTAAGGTGTTTCCATTAGGTTTGCAGTAAGTGCTTTGGTGTAAAATTGAAATGTATACTATTGGTATTGTCAAAGCTTTGCATGCACTGAGAAAACAACTTTTTTGTCTTGATGTGTACAGGTATGAATCAACTTTCAGACATCTCAGAATCATGTGAGAAGTTAATCTAAAGTGTTTCCATTAGATTTGCAGTAAGTGCTTTGGTGTAAAATTGAAATGTATACTATTTGTATTGTCTAAGCATTGCATGCACTGAGTTAACAACTTTTTTGTGTTGATGTGTACAGCCATGAAACAACATTCAAACTACTCATAATCATGTGGAAAGTTAACCTAAGGTGTTTCCATTAGGTTTGCAGTCAGGACTTTTGAGTACAATTGAAATGTATACTACTTTTATGTCAAAGCATTCTATTCACTGTGAAATCAACTTTTTTGTCTTTATGTGCACAGGTATGAAACAACTTTCAGACATCTCAGAATCATGTGGGAAGTTCACTTAAAGTGTTTCCATTAGTTTTGCAGTAAGTGCTTTGGTGTAAAATTGAAATGTATACTATTTGTATTGTCTAAGCATTGCATGCACTGAGTTAACAACTTTTTTGTGTTGATGTGTACAGCCATGAAACAACTTTCAAACTACTCATAATGATGTGGAAAGTTAACCTAAGGTGTTTCCATTAGGTTTGCAGTAAGTGCTTTGGTGTAAAATTGAAATGTATACTATTGGTATTGTCAAAGCTTTGCATGCACTGAGAAAACAACTTTTTTGTCTTGATGTGCACACGTATGAATCAACTTTCAGACATCTCAGAATCATGTGGGAAGTTAATCTAAAGTGTTTCCATTAGGTTTGCAGTAAGAGCTTTGGTGTAAAATTGAAATGTATACTATTGGTATTGTCAAAGCTTTGCATGCACTGAGATAACAACTTTTTTGTGTTGATGTGTACAGCCATGAAACAACTTTCAAACTACTCATAATCATGTGGAAAGTTAACCTAAGGTGTTTCCATTAGGTTTGCAGTAAGTGCTTTGGTTTAAAAATGAAATGTATACTACCTTAATGTCAGAGCATAGTAGCACTGAGAAATAAACTTTTTTGTCTTGATGAACTGAGGCATGAAACAACTTTAAACCTAGTCATACTCATGTGGAAAGTTAACCTAAGGTGTTTCCATTAGGTTTGCAGTCAGGACTTTTGAGTACAATTGAAATGTATACTACTTTTATGTCAAAGCATTCTATTCACTGAGATAACAACTTTTTTGTGTTGATGTGTACAGCCATGAAACAACTTTCAAACTACTCATAATCATGTGGAAAGTTAACCTAAGGTGTTTCCATTAGGTTTGCAGTAAGTGCTTTGGTGTAAAAATGAAATGTATACTATTTGTATTGTCAAAGCTTTGCATGCACTGAGAAAACAACTTTTTTGTCTTTATGTGCACAGGTATGAAACAACTTTCAGACATCTCAGAATCATGTGGAAAGTTAACCTAAGGTGTTTCCATTAGGTTTGCAGTAAGTGCTTTGGTGTAAAATTGAAATGTATTCTATATGTATTGTAAAAGCATTGCATGCACTGAGAAAACAACTTTTTTGTCTTGATGTGCACAGGTATGAAACAACTTTCAGACATCTCAGAATCATGTGGGAAGTTAATCTAAGTTGTTTCCATTAGGTTTGCAGTAAGGACTTTGGTGTAAAATTGAAATGTATACTATTTGTATTCTCTAAGCATTGCATGCACTGAGATAGCAACTGTTTTGTGTTGATGTGTACAGCCATGAATCAACTTTCAAACTACTCATAATCATGTGAGAAGTTAACCTAAAGTGTTTCCATTAGGTTTGCAGTAAGTGCTTTGGTGTAAAAATGAAATGTATACTATTTGTATTGTCAAAGCTTTGCATGCACTGAGAAAACAACTTTTTTGTCTTTATGTGCACAGGTATGAAACAACTTTCAGACATCTCAGAATCATGTGGGAAGTTAACCTAAAGTGTTTCCATTAGGTTTGCAGTAAGTTATTTGTTGTAAAATTGAAATGTATACTAATTGTATTGACTAAGCATTGCATGCACTGAGATAACAACTTTTTTGTGTTGATGTGTACAGCCATGAAACAGCTTTCGAACTACTCATAATCATGTGGAAAGTTAACCTAAGCTGTATCCATTAGGTTTGCAGTCAGGACTTTTGAGTACAATTGAAATGTATACTACTTTTATGTCAAAGCATTCTATTCACTGTGAAATCAACATTTTTGTCTTTATGTGCACAGGTAAAAAACAACTTTCAGACATCTCAGAATCATGTGGGAAGTTAACCTAAAGTGTTTCAATTAGGTTTGCAGTAAGTGCTTTGGTGGAAAATTGAAATATATGCTATTTGTATTGTCTAAGCATTGCATGCACTGAGATAACAACTTTTTTGTGTTGATGTGTACAGCCATGAAACAACTTTCAAACTACTCATAATGATGTGGAAAGTTAACCTAAGGTGTTTCCATTAGGTTTGCAGTAAGTGCTTTGGTGTAAAATTGAAATGTATACTATTTGTATTGTCTAAGCATTGCATGCACTGAGTTAACAACTTTTTTGTGTTGATGTGTACAGCCATGAAACAACTTTCAAACTACTCATAATCATGTGGAAAGTTAACCTAAGGTGTTTCCATTTGATTGCAGTAAGTACTTTGGAGTAAAATTGAGATGTATACTACCTTAATGTCAGAGCATAGTAGCACTGAGAAATAAACTTTTTTGTCTTGATGAACTGAGGCATGAAAGAACTTTAAACCTAGTCATACTCATGTGGAAAGTTAACCTAAGGTGTTTCCATTAGGTTTGCAGTCAGGACTTTTGAGTACAATTGAAATGTATACTACTTTTATGTCAAAGCATTCTATTCACTGAGATAACAACTTTTTTGTGTTGATGTGTACAGCCATGAAACAACTTTCAAACTACTCATAATCATGTGGAAAGTTAACCTAAGGTGTTTCCATTAGGTTTGCAGTAAGTGCTTTGGTGTAAAAATGAAATGTATACTATTTGTATTGTCAAAGCTTTGCATGCACTGAGAAAACAACTTTTTTGTCTTTATGTGCACAGGTATGAAACAACTTTCAGACATCTCAGAATCATGTGGAAAGTTAACCTAAGGTGTTTCCATTAGGTTTGCAGTAAGTGCTTTGGTGTAAAATTGAAATGTATTCTATATGTATTGTAAAAGCATTGCATGCACTGAGAAAACAACTTTTTTGTCTTTATGTGCACAGGTATGAAACAACTTTCAGACATCTCAGAATCATGTGGGAAGTTAACCTAAAGTGTTTCCATTAGGTTTGCAGTAAGGGCTTTGTTGTAAAATTGAAATGTATACTAATTGTATTGACTAAGCACTGCATGCACTGAGATAACAACTTTTTTGTGTTGATGTGTACAGCCATGAAACAGCTTTCGAACTACTCATAATCATGTGGAAAGTTAACCTAAGCTGAATCCATTAGGTTTGCAGTCAGGACTTTTGAGTACAATTGAAATGTATACTACTTTTATGTCAAAGCATTCTATTCACTGTGAAATCAACATTTTTGTCTTTATGTGCACAGGTAAAAAACAACTTCCAGACATCTCAGAATCATGTGGGAAGTTAACCTAAAGTGTTTCAATTAGGTTTGCAGTAAGTGCTTTGGTGGAAAATTGAAATGTATGCTATTTGTATTGTCTAAGCATTGCATGCACTGAGATAACAACTTTTTTGTGTTGATGTGTACAGCCATGAAACAACTTTCAAACTACTCATAATGATGTGGAAAGTTAACCTAAGGTGTTTCCATTTGATTGCAGTAAGTACTTTGGAGTAAAATTGAGATGTATACTACCTTAACGTCAGAGCATAGTAGCACTGAGAAATAAACTTTTTTGTCTTGATGAACTGAGGCATGAAACAACTTTAAACCTAGTCATACTCATGTGGAAAGTTAACCTAAGGTGTTTCCATTAGGTTTGCAGTCAGGACTTTTGAGTACAATTGAAATGTATACTACTTTTATGTCAAAGCATTCTATTCACTGAGATAACAACTTTTTTGTGTTGATGTGTACAGCCATGAAACAACTTTCAAACTACTCATAATCATGTGGAAAGTTAACCTAAGGTGTTTCCATTAGGTTTGCAGTAAGTGCTTTGGTGTAAAAATGAAATGTATACTATTTGTATTGTCAAAGCTTTGCATGCACTGAGAAAACAACTTTTTTGTCTTTATGTGCACAGGTATGAAACAACTTTCAGACATCTCAGAATCATGTGGAAAGTTAACCTAAGGAGTTTCCATTAGGTTTGCAGTAAGTGCTTTGGTGTAAAATTGAAATGTATTCTATATGTATTGTAAAAGCATTGCATGCACTGAGAAAACAACTTTTTTGTCTTGATGTGCACAGGTATGAAACAACTTCCAGACATCTCAGAATCATGTGGGAAGTTAATCTAAGTTGTTTCCATTAGGTTTGCAGTAAGGACTTTGGTGTAAAATTGAAATGTATATTATTTGTATTCTCTAAGCATTGCATGCACTGAGATAGCAACTGTTTTGTGTTGATGTGTACAGCCATGAAACAACTTTCAAACTACTCATAATCATGTGGAAAGTTAACCTAAGGTGTTTCCATTAGGTTTGCAGTAAGTGCTTTGGTGTAAAAATGAAATGTGTACTATTTGTACTGTCAAAGCTTTGCATGCACTGAGAAAACAACTTTTTTGTCTTTATGTGCACAAGTATGAAACAACTTTCAGACATCTCAGAATCATGTGGGAAGTTAATCTAAAGTGTTTCCATTAGATTTGCAGTAAGTGCTTTGGTGTAAAATTGAAATGTATACTATTTGTATTGTCTAAGCATTGCATGCACTGAGATAACAACTTTTTTGTGTTGATGTGTACAGCCAGGAAACAACTTTCAAACTACTAATAATCATGTGGGAAGTTAACCTTAGGTGTTTCCATTTGTTTGCAGTAAGTACTTTGGAGTAAAATTGAGATGTATACTACCTTAATGTCAGAGCATAGTAGCACTGAGAAAGAAACTTTTTTGTCTTGATGAACTGAGGCATGAAACTACTTTAAACCTGGTCATACTCATGTGGAAAGTTAACCTAAGGTGTTTCCATTAGGTTTGCAGTCAGGACTTTTGAGTACAATTGAAATGTATACTACTTTTATGTCAAAGCATTCTATTCACTGTGAAATCAACTTTTTTGTCTCTATGTGCAAAGGTATGAAACAGCTTTCAGACATCTCAGAATCATGTGGGAAGTTAACCTAAAGTGTTTCCATTAGTTTTGCAGTAAGTGCTTTGGTGTAAAATTGAAATGTATACTATTTGTATTGTCTAAGCATTGCATGCACTGAGTTAACAACTTTTTTGTGTTGATGTGTACAGCCATGAAACAACTTTCAAACTACTCATAATCATGTGGAAAGTTAACCTAAGGTGTTTCCATTTGATTGCAGTAAGTACTTTGGAGTAAAATTGAGATGTATACTACCTTAATGTCAGAGCATAGTAGCACTGAGAAATAAACTTTTTTGTCTTGATGAACTGAGGCATGAAACAACTTTAAACCTAGTCATACTCATGTGGAAAGTTAACCTAAGGTGTTTCCATTAGGTTTGCAGTCAGGACTTTTGAGTACAATTGAAATGTATACTACTTTTATGTCAAAGCATTCTATACACTGAGATAACAACTTTTTTGTGTTGATGTGTACAGCCATGAAACAACTTTCAAACTACTCATAATCATGTGGAAAGTTAACCTAAGGTGTTTCCATTAGGTTTGCAGTAAGTGCTTTGGTGTAAAAATGAAATGTATACTATTTGTATTGTCAAAGCTTTGCATGCACTGAGAAAACAACTTTTTTGTCTTTATGTGCACAGGTATGAAACAACTTTCAGACATCTCAGAATCATGTGGAAAGTTAACCTAAGGTGTTTCCATTAGGTTTGCAGTAAGTGCTTTGGTGTAAAATTGAAATGTATTCTATATGTATTGTAAAAGCATTGCATGCACTGAGAAAACAACTTTTTTGTCTTGATGTGCACAGGTATGAAACAACTTTCAGACATCTCAGAATCATGTGGGAAGTTAATCTAAGTTGTTTCCATTAGGTTTGCAGTAAGGACTTTGGTGTAAAATTGAAATGTATACTATTTGTATTCTCTAAGCATTGCATGCACTGAGATAGCAACTGTTTTGTGTTGATGTGTACAGCCATGAAACAACTTTCAAACTACTCATAATCATGTGAGAAGTTAACCTAAAGTGTTTCCATTAGGTTTGCAGTAAGTGCTTTGGTGTAAAAATGAAATGTATACTATGTGTATTGTCAAAGCTTTGCATGCACTGAGAAAACAACTTTTTTGTCTTTATGTGCACAGGTATGAAACAACTTTCAGACATCTCAGAATCATGTGGGAAGTTAACCTAAAGTGTTTCCATTAGGTTTGCAGTAAGTGCTTTGTTGTAAAATTGAAATGTATACTAATTGTATTGACTAAGCATTGCATGCACTGAGATAACAACTTTTTTGTGTTGATGTGTACAGCCATGAAACAGCTTTCGAACTACTCATAATCATGTGGAAAGTTAACCTAAGCTGTATCCATTAGGTTTGCAGTCAGGACTTTTGAGTACAATTGAAATGTATACTACTCTTATGTCAAAGCATTGTATTCACTGTGAAATCAACTTTTTTGTCTTTATGTGCACAAGTATGAAACAACTTTCAGACATCTCAGAATCATGTGGGAAGTTAACCTAAAGTGTTTCCATTAGGTTTGCAGTAAGTGCTTTGCTGTAAAATTGAAATGTATACTAATTGTATTGTCTAAGCATTGCATGCCCTGAGATAACAACTTTTTTGTGTTGATGTATACAGCCATGAAACAGCTTTCAAACTACTCATAATCATGTGGAAAGTTAACCTAAGCTGTATCCATTAGGTTTGCAGTCAGGACTTTTGAGTACAATTGAAATGTCTACTACTTTTATGTCAAAGCATTCTATTCACTGTGAAATGAACATTTTTGTCTCTATGTGCACAGGTAAAAAACAACTTTCAGACATCTCAGAATCATGTGGGAAGTTAACCTAAAGTGTTTCCATTAGGTTTGCAGTAAGTGCTTTGGTGGAAAATTGAAATGTATGCTATTTGTATTGTCTAAGCATTGCATGCACTGAGATAACAACTTTTTTGTGTTGATGTCTACAGCCATGAAACAACTTTCAAACTACTCATAATGATGTGGAAAGTTAACCTAAGGTGTTTCCATTAGGTTTGCAGTAAGTGCTTTGGTGTAAAATTGAAATGTATACTATTGGTATTGTCAAAGCTTTGCATGCACTGAGAAAACAACTTTTTTGTCTTGATGTGCACACGTATGAATCAACTTTCAGACATCTCAGAATCATGTGGGAAGTTAATCTAAAGTGTTTCCATTAGATTTGCAGTAAGTGCTTTGGTGTAAAAGTGAAATGTATACTATTTTGTATTGTCTAAGCATTGCATGCACTGAGATAACAACTTTTTTGTGTTGATGTGTACAGCCAGGAAACAACTTTCAAACTACTAATAATGATGTGGGAAGTTAACCTTAGGTGTTTCCATTTGTTTGCAGTAAGTACTTTGGAGTAAAATTGAGATGTATACTTCCTTAATGTCAGAGCATAGTAGCACTGAGAAAGAAACTTTTTTGTCTTGATGAACTGAGGCATGAAACAACTTTAAACCTGGTCATACTCATGTGGAAAATTAACCTAAGGTGTTTCCATTAGGTTTGCAGTCAGGACTTTTGAGTACAATTGAAATGTATACTACTTTTATGTCAAAGCATTCTATTCACTGTGAAATCAACTTTTTTGTCTTTATGTGCACAGGTATGAAACAACTTTCAGACATCTCAGAATCATGTGGGAAGTTAACCTAAGGTGTTTCCATTAGGTTTGCAGTCAGGACTTTTGAGTACAATTGAAATGTATACTACTTTTATGTCAAAGCATTCTATTCACTGAGATAACAACTTTTTTGTGTTGATGTGTACAGCCATGAAACAACTTTCAAACTACTCATAATCATGTGGAAAGTTAACCTAAGGTGTTTCCATTAGGTTTGCAGTAAGTGCTTTGGTGTAAAATTGAAATGTATACTATTTGTATTGTCAAAGCTTTGCATGCACTGAGAAAACAACTTTTTTGTCTTTATGTGCACAGGTATGAAACAACTTTCAGACATCTCAGAATCATGTGGAAAGTTAACCTAAGGTGTTTCCATTAGGTTTGCAGTAAGTGCTTTGGTGTAAAATTGAAATGTATTCTATATGTATTGTAAAAGCATTGCATGCACTGAGAAAACAACTTTTTTGTCTTGATGTGCACAGGTATGAAACAACTTTCAGACATCTCAGAATCATGTGGGAAGTTAATCTAAGTTGTTTCCATTAGGTTTGCAGTAAGGACTTTGGTGTAAAATTGAAATGTATACTATTTGTATTCTCTAAGCATTGCATGCACTGAGATAGCAACTGTTTTGTGTTGATGTGTACAGCCATGAAACAACTTTCAAACTACTCATAATCATGTGGAAAGTTAACCTAAGGTGTTTCCATTTGATTGCAGTAAGTACTTTGGAGTAAAATTGAGATGTATACTACCTTAATGTCAGAGCATAGTAGCACTGAGAAATAAACTTTTTTGTCTTGATGAACTGAGGCATGAAACAACTTTAAACCTAGTCATACTCATGTGGAAAGTTAACCTAAGATGTTTCCATTAGGTTTGCAGTCAGGACTTTTGAGTACAATTGAAATGTATACTACTTTTATGTCAAAGCATTCTATTCACTGTGAAATCAACTTTTTTGTCTTTATGTGCATAGGTATGAAACAACTTTCAGACATCTCAGAATCATGTGGGAAGTTAACCTAAAGTGTTTCCATTAGGTTTGCAGTAAGTGCTTTGCTGTAAAATTGAAATGTATACTAATTGTATTGACTAAGCATTGCATGCACTGAGATAACAACTTTTTTGTGTTGATGTGTACAGCCATGAAACAGCTTTCGAACTACTCATAATCATGTGGAAAGTTAACCTAAGCTGTATCCATTAGGTTTGCAGTCAGGACTTTTGAGTACAATTGAAATGTATACTACTTTTATGTCAAAGCATTCTATTCACTGTGAAATCAACTTTTTTGTCTTTATGTGCACAAGTATGAAACAACTTTCAGACATCTCAGAATCATGTGGGAAGTTAACCTAAAGTGTTTCCATTAGGTTTGCAGTAAGTGCTTTGGTGGAAAATTGAAATGTATGCTATTTGTATTGTCTAAGCATTGCATGCACTGAGATAACAACTTTTTTGTGTTGATGTCTACAGCCATGAAACAACTTTCAAACTACTCATAATCATGTGGAAAGTTAACCTAAGGTGTTTCCATTAGGTTTGCAGTAAGAGCTTTGGTGTAAAATTGAAATGTATACTATTGGTATTGTCAAAGCTTTGCATGCACTGAGATAACAACTTTTTTGTGTTGATGTGTACAGCCATGAAACAACTTTCAAACTACTCATAATCATGTGGAAAGTTAACCTAAGGTGTTTCCATTAGGTTTGCAGTAAGTGCTTTGGTTTAAAAATGAAATGTATACTATTTGTATTGTCAAAGCTTTGCATGCACTGAGAAAAAACTTTTTTGTCTTTATGTGCACAGGTATGAAACAACTTTCAGACATCTCAGAATCATCTGGGAAGTTAACCTAAAGTGTTTCCATTAGGTTTGCAGTAAGTGCTTTGCTGTAAAATTGAAATGTATACTAATTGTATTGACTAAGCATTGCATGCACTGAGATAACAACTTTTTTGTGTTGATGTGTAACAGCCATGAAACAGCTTTCGAACTACTCATAATCATGTGGAAAGTTAACCTAAGCTGTATCCATTAGGTTTGCAGTCAGGACTTTTGAGTACAATTGAAATGTATACTACTTTTATGTCAAAGCATTCTATTCACTGTGAAATCAACTTTTTTGTCTTTATGTGCACAAGTATGAAACAACTTTCAGACATCTTAGAATCATGTGGGAAGTTAACCTAAAGTGTTTCCATTAGGTTTGCAGTAAGTACTTTACTGTAAAATTGAAATGTATACTAATTGTATTGTCTAAGCATTGCATGCACTGAGATAACAACTTTTTTGTGTTGATGTATACAGCCATGAAACAGCTTTCAAACTACTCATAATCATGTGGAAAGTTAACCTAAGCTGTATCCATTAGGTTTGCAGTCAGGACTTTTGAGTACAATTGAAATGTATACTACTTTTATGTCAAAGCATTCTATTCACTGTGAAATCAACATTTTTGTCTTTATGTGCACAGGTAAAAAACAACTTTCAGACAACTCAGAATCATGTGGGAAGTTAACCTAAAGTGTTTCCATTAGATTTGCAGTAAGTGCTTTGGTGTAAAATTGAAATGTATACTATTTGTATTGTCTAAGCATTGCATGCACTGAGTTAACAACTTTTTTGTGTTGATGTGTACAGCCATGAAACAACTTTCAAACTACTCATAATCATGTGGAAAGTTAACCTAAGGTGTTTCCATTAGGTTTGCAGTCAGGACTTTTGAGTACAATTGAAATGTATACTACTTTTATGTCAAAGCATTCTATTCACTGTGAAATCAACTTTTTTGTCTTTATGTGCACAGGTATGAAACAACTTTCAGACATCTCAGAATCATGTGGGAAGTTAACCTAAAGTGTTTCCATTAGTTTTGCAGTAAGTGCTTTGGTGTAAAATTGAAATGTATACTATTTGTATTGTCTAAGCATTGCATGCACTGAGTTAACAACTTTTTTGTGTTGATGTGTACAGCCATGAAACAACTTTCAAACTACTCATAATCATGTGGAAAGTTAACCTAAGGTGTTTCCATTAGGTTTGCAGTAAGTGCTTTGGTGTAAAAATGAAATGTATACTATTTGTATTGTCAAAGCTTTGCATGCACTGAGAAAACAACTTTTTTGTCTTTATGTGCACAGGTATGAAACAACTTTCAGACATCTCAGAATCATGTGGAAAGTTAACCTAAGGTGTTTCCATTAGGTTTGCAGTAAGTGCTTTGGTGTAAAATTGAAATGTATTCTATATGTATTGTAAAAGCATTGCATGCACTGAGAAAACAACTTTTTTGTCTTGATGTGCACAGGTATGAAACAACTTTCAGACATCTCAGAATCATGTGGGAAGTTAATCTAAGTTGTTTCCATTAGGTTTGCAGTAAGGACTTTGGTGTAAAATTGAAATGTATACTATTTGTATTCTCTAAGCATTGCATGCACTGAGATAGCAACTGTTTTGTGTTGATGTGTACAGCCATGAAACAACTTTCAAACTACTCATAATCATGTGAGAAGTTAACCTAAGGTGTTTCCATTTGATTGCAGTAAGTACTTTGGAGTAAAATTGAGATGTATACTACCTTAATGTCAGAGCATAGTAGCACTGAGAAATAAACTTTTTTGTCTTGATGAACTGAGGCATGAAACAACTTTAAACCTAGTCATACTCATGTGGAAAGTTAACCTAAGATGTTTCCATTAGGTTTGCAGTCAGGACTTTTGAGTACAATTGAAATGTATACTACTTTTATGTCAAAGCATTCTATTCACTGTGAAATCAACTTTTTTGTCTTTATGTGCATAGGTATGAAACAACTTTCAGACATCTCAGAATCATGTGGGAAGTTAACCTAAAGTGTTTCCATTAGGTTTGCAGTAAGTGCTTTGCTGTAAAATTGAAATGTATACTAATTGTATTGACTAAGCATTGCATGCACTGAGATAACAACTTTTTTGTGTTGATGTGTACAGCCATGAAACAGCTTTCGAACTACTCATAATCATGTGGAAAGTTAACCTAAGCTGTATCCATTAGGTTTGCAGTCAGGACTTTTGAGTACAATTGAAATGTATACTACTTTTATGTCAAAGCATTCTATTCACTGTGAAATCAACTTTTTTGTCTTTATGTGCACAAGTATGAAACAACTTTCAGACATCTCAGAATCATGTGGGAAGTTAACCTAAAGTGTTTCCATTAGGTTTGCAGTAAGTGCTTTGGTGGAAAATTGAAATGTATGCTATTTGTATTGTCTAAGCATTGCATGCACTGAGATAACAACTTTTTTGTGTTGATGTCTACAGCCATGAAACAACTTTCAAACTACTCATAATCATGTGGAAAGTTAACCTAAGGTGTTTCCATTAGGTTTGCAGTAAGAGCTTTGGTGTAAAATTGAAATGTATACTATTGGTATTGTCAAAGCTTTGCATGCACTGAGATAACAACTTTTTTGTGTTGATGTGTACAGCCATGAAACAACTTTCAAACTACTCATAATCATGTGGAAAGTTAACCTAAGGTGTTTCCATTAGGTTTGCAGTAAGTGCTTTGGTTTAAAAATGAAATGTATACTATTTGTATTGTCAAAGCTTTGCATGCACTGAGAAAAAACTTTTTTGTCTTTATGTGCACAGGTATGAAACAACTTTCAGACATCTCAGAATCATCTGGGAAGTTAACCTAAAGTGTTTCCATTAGGTTTGCAGTAAGTGCTTTGCTGTAAAATTGAAATGTATACTAATTGTATTGACTAAGCATTGCATGCACTGAGATAACAACTTTTTTGTGTTGATGTGTAACAGCCATGAAACAGCTTTCGAACTACTCATAATCATGTGGAAAGTTAACCTAAGCTGTATCCATTAGGTTTGCAGTCAGGACTTTTGAGTACAATTGAAATGTATACTACTTTTATGTCAAAGCATTCTATTCACTGTGAAATCAACTTTTTTGTCTTTATGTGCACAAGTATGAAACAACTTTCAGACATCTTAGAATCATGTGGGAAGTTAACCTAAAGTGTTTCCATTAGGTTTGCAGTAAGTACTTTACTGTAAAATTGAAATGTATACTAATTGTATTGTCTAAGCATTGCATGCACTGAGATAACAACTTTTTTGTGTTGATGTATACAGCCATGAAACAGCTTTCAAACTACTCATAATCATGTGGAAAGTTAACCTAAGCTGTATCCATTAGGTTTGCAGTCAGGACTTTTGAGTACAATTGAAATGTATACTACTTTTATGTCAAAGCATTCTATTCACTGTGAAATCAACATTTTTGTCTTTATGTGCACAGGTAAAAAACAACTTTCAGACAACTCAGAATCATGTGGGAAGTTAACCTAAAGTGTTTCCATTAGATTTGCAGTAAGTGCTTTGGTGTAAAATTGAAATGTATACTATTTGTATTGTCTAAGCATTGCATGCACTGAGTTAACAACTTTTTTGTGTTGATGTGTACAGCCATGAAACAACTTTCAAACTACTCATAATCATGTGGAAAGTTAACCTAAGGTGTTTCCATTAGGTTTGCAGTCAGGACTTTTGAGTACAATTGAAATGTATACTACTTTTATGTCAAAGCATTCTATTCACTGTGAAATCAACTTTTTTGTCTTTATGTGCACAGGTATGAAACAACTTTCAGACATCTCAGAATCATGTGGGAAGTTAACCTAAAGTGTTTCCATTAGTTTTGCAGTAAGTGCTTTGGTGTAAAATTGAAATGTATACTATTTGTATTGTCTAAGCATTGCATGCACTGAGTTAACAACTTTTTTGTGTTGATGTGTACAGCCATGAAACAACTTTCAAACTACTCATAATCATGTGGAAAGTTAACCTAAGGTGTTTCCATTAGGTTTGCAGTAAGTGCTTTGGTGTAAAAATGAAATGTATACTATTTGTATTGTCAAAGCTTTGCATGCACTGAGAAAACAACTTTTTTGTCTTTATGTGCACAGGTATGAAACAACTTTCAGACATCTCAGAATCATGTGGAAAGTTAACCTAAGGTGTTTCCATTAGGTTTGCAGTAAGTGCTTTGGTGTAAAATTGAAATGTATTCTATATGTATTGTAAAAGCATTGCATGCACTGAGAAAACAACTTTTTTGTCTTGATGTGCACAGGTATGAAACAACTTTCAGACATCTCAGAATCATGTGGGAAGTTAATCTAAGTTGTTTCCATTAGGTTTGCAGTAAGGACTTTGGTGTAAAATTGAAATGTATACTATTTGTATTCTCTAAGCATTGCATGCACTGAGATAGCAACTGTTTTGTGTTGATGTGTACAGCCATGAAACAACTTTCAAACTACTCATAATCATGTGAGAAGTTAACCTAAAGTGTTTCCATTAGGTTTGCAGTAAGTGCTTTGGTGTAAAAATGAAATGTATACTATGTGTATTGTCAAAGCTTTGCATGCACTGAGAAAACAACTTTTTTGTCTTTATGTGCACAGGTATGAAACAACTTTCAGACATCTCAGAATCATGTGGGAAGTTAACCTAAAGTGTTTCCATTAGGTTTGCAGTAAGTGCTTTGTTGTAAAATTGAAATGTATACTAATTGTATTGACTAAGCATTGCATGCACTGAGATAACAACTTTTTTGTGTTGATGTGTACAGCCATGAAACAGCTTTCGAACTACTCATAATCATGTGGAAAGTTAACCTAAGCTGTATCCATTAGGTTTGCAGTCAGGACTTTTGAGTACAATTGAAATGTATACTACTCTTATGTCAAAGCATTGTATTCACTGTGAAATCAACTTTTTTGTCTTTATGTGCACAAGTATGAAACAACTTTCAGACATCTCAGAATCATGTGGGAAGTTAACCTAAAGTGTTTCCATTAGGTTTGCAGTAAGTGCTTTGCTGTAAAATTGAAATGTATACTAATTGTATTGTCTAAGCATTGCATGCCCTGAGATAACAACTTTTTTGTGTTGATTTATACAGCCATGAAACAGCTTTCAAACTACTCATAATCATGTGGAAAGTTAACCTAAGCTGTATCCATTAGGTTTGCAGTCAGGACTTTTGAGTACAATTGAAATGTCTACTACTTTTATGTCAAAGCATTCTATTCACTGTGAAATCAACATTTTTGTCTCTATGTGCACAGGTAAAAAACAACTTTCAGACATCTCAGAATCATGTGGGAAGTTAACCTAAAGTGTTTCCATTAGGTTTGCAGTAAGTGCTTTGGTGGAAAATTGAAATGTATGCTATTTGTATTGTCTAAGCATTGCATGCACTGAGATAACAACTTTTTTGTGTTGATGTCTACAGCCATGAAACAACTTTCAAACTACTCATAATGATGTGGAAAGTTAACCTAAGGTGTTTCCATTAGGTTTGCAGTAAGTGCTTTGGTGTAAAATTGAAATGTATACTATTGGTATTGTCAAAGCTTTGCATGCACTGAGAAAACAACTTTTTTGTCTTGATGTGCACACGTATGAATCAACTTTCAGACATCTCAGAATCATGTGGGAAGTTAATCTAAAGTGTTTCCATTAGATTTGCAGTAAGTGCTTTGGTGTAAAAGTGAAATGTATACTATTTTGTATTGTCTAAGCATTGCATGCACTGAGATAACAACTTTTTTGTGTTGATGTGTACAGCCAGGAAACAACTTTCAAACTACTAATAATGATGTGGGAAGTTAACCTTAGGTGTTTCCATTTGTTTGCAGTAAGTATTTTGGAGTAAAATTGAGATGTATACATCCTTAATGTCAGAGCATAGTAGCACTGAGAAAGAAACTTTTTTGTCTTGATGAACTGAGGCATGAAACAACTTTAAACCTGGTCATACTCATGTGGAAAATTAACCTAAGGTGTTTCCATTAGGTTTGCAGTCAGGACTTTTGAGTACAATTGAAATGTATACTACTTTTATGTCAAAGCATTCTATTCACTGTGAAATCAACTTTTTTGTCTTTATGTGCACAGGTATGAA
Organism: Mobula birostris; assembly: GCF_030028105.1. Classification (NCBI taxonomy): domain Eukaryota; kingdom Metazoa; phylum Chordata; class Chondrichthyes; order Myliobatiformes; family Myliobatidae; genus Mobula; species Mobula birostris. The sequence goes on along the minus strand of NW_027274655.1, from coordinate 4,150 downwards.
ACAACTTTCAGACATCTCAGAATCATCTGGGAAGTTAACCTAAAGTGTTTCCATTAGGTTTGCAGTAAGTGCTTTGCTGTAAAATTGAAATGTATACTAATTGTATTGACTAAGCATTGCATGCACTGAGATAACAACTTTTTTGTGTTGATGTGTAACAGCCATGAAACAGCTTTCGAACTACTCATAATCATGTGGAAAGTTAACCTAAGCTGTATCCATTAGGTTTGCAGTCAGGACTTTTGAGTACAATTGAAATGTATACTACTTTTATGTCAAAGCATTCTATTCACTGTGAAATCAACTTTTTTGTCTTTATGTGCACAAGTATGAAACAACTTTCAGACATCTTAGAATCATGTGGGAAGTTAACCTAAAGTGTTTCCATTAGGTTTGCAGTAAGTACTTTACTGTAAAATTGAAATGTATACTAATTGTATTGTCTAAGCATTGCATGCACTGAGATAACAACTTTTTTGTGTTGATGTATACAGCCATGAAACAGCTTTCAAACTACTCATAATCATGTGGAAAGTTAACCTAAGCTGTATCCATTAGGTTTGCAGTCAGGACTTTTGAGTACAATTGAAATGTATACTACTTTTATGTCAAAGCATTCTATTCACTGTGAAATCAACATTTTTGTCTTTATGTGCACAGGTAAAAAACAACTTTCAGACAACTCAGAATCATGTGGGAAGTTAACCTAAAGTGTTTCCATTAGATTTGCAGTAAGTGCTTTGGTGTAAAATTGAAATGTATACTATTTGTATTGTCTAAGCATTGCATGCACTGAGTTAACAACTTTTTTGTGTTGATGTGTACAGCCATGAAACAACTTTCAAACTACTCATAATCATGTGGAAAGTTAACCTAAGGTGTTTCCATTAGGTTTGCAGTCAGGACTTTTGAGTACAATTGAAATGTATACTACTTTTATGTCAAAGCATTCTATTCACTGTGAAATCAACTTTTTTGTCTTTATGTGCACAGGTATGAAACAACTTTCAGACATCTCAGAATCATGTGGGAAGTTAACCTAAAGTGTTTCCATTAGTTTTGCAGTAAGTGCTTTGGTGTAAAATTGAAATGTATACTATTTGTATTGTCTAAGCATTGCATGCACTGAGTTAACAACTTTTTTGTGTTGATGTGTACAGCCATGAAACAACTTTCAAACTACTCATAATCATGTGGAAAGTTAACCTAAGGTGTTTCCATTAGGTTTGCAGTAAGTGCTTTGGTGTAAAAATGAAATGTATACTATTTGTATTGTCAAAGCTTTGCATGCACTGAGAAAACAACTTTTTTGTCTTTATGTGCACAGGTATGAAACAACTTTCAGACATCTCAGAATCATGTGGAAAGTTAACCTAAGGTGTTTCCATTAGGTTTGCAGTAAGTGCTTTGGTGTAAAATTGAAATGTATTCTATATGTATTGTAAAAGCATTGCATGCACTGAGAAAACAACTTTTTTGTCTTGATGTGCACAGGTATGAAACAACTTTCAGACATCTCAGAATCATGTGGGAAGTTAATCTAAGTTGTTTCCATTAGGTTTGCAGTAAGGACTTTGGTGTAAAATTGAAATGTATACTATTTGTATTCTCTAAGCATTGCATGCACTGAGATAGCAACTGTTTTGTGTTGATGTGTACAGCCATGAAACAACTTTCAAACTACTCATAATCATGTGAGAAGTTAACCTAAAGTGTTTCCATTAGGTTTGCAGTAAGTGCTTTGGTGTAAAAATGAAATGTATACTATGTGTATTGTCAAAGCTTTGCATGCACTGAGAAAACAACTTTTTTGTCTTTATGTGCACAGGTATGAAACAACTTTCAGACATCTCAGAATCATGTGGGAAGTTAACCTAAAGTGTTTCCATTAGGTTTGCAGTAAGTGCTTTGTTGTAAAATTGAAATGTATACTAATTGTATTGACTAAGCATTGCATGCACTGAGATAACAACTTTTTTGTGTTGATGTGTACAGCCATGAAACAGCTTTCGAACTACTCATAATCATGTGGAAAGTTAACCTAAGCTGTATCCATTAGGTTTGCAGTCAGGACTTTTGAGTACAATTGAAATGTATACTACTCTTATGTCAAAGCATTGTATTCACTGTGAAATCAACTTTTTTGTCTTTATGTGCACAAGTATGAAACAACTTTCAGACATCTCAGAATCATGTGGGAAGTTAACCTAAAGTGTTTCCATTAGGTTTGCAGTAAGTGCTTTGCTGTAAAATTGAAATGTATACTAATTGTATTGTCTAAGCATTGCATGCCCTGAGATAACAACTTTTTTGTGTTGATGTATACAGCCATGAAACAGCTTTCAAACTACTCATAATCATGTGGAAAGTTAACCTAAGCTGTATCCATTAGGTTTGCAGTCAGGACTTTTGAGTACAATTGAAATGTCTACTACTTTTATGTCAAAGCATTCTATTCACTGTGAAATCAACATTTTTGTCTCTATGTGCACAGGTAAAAAACAACTTTCAGACATCTCAGAATCATGTGGGAAGTTAACCTAAAGTGTTTCCATTAGGTTTGCAGTAAGTGCTTTGGTGGAAAATTGAAATGTATGCTATTTGTATTGTCTAAGCATTGCATGCACTGAGATAACAACTTTTTTGTGTTGATGTCTACAGCCATGAAACAACTTTCAAACTACTCATAATGATGTGGAAAGTTAACCTAAGGTGTTTCCATTAGGTTTGCAGTAAGTGCTTTGGTGTAAAATTGAAATGTATACTATTGGTATTGTCAAAGCTTTGCATGCACTGAGAAAACAACTTTTTTGTCTTGATGTGCACACGTATGAATCAACTTTCAGACATCTCAGAATCATGTGGGAAGTTAATCTAAAGTGTTTCCATTAGATTTGCAGTAAGTGCTTTGGTGTAAAATTGAAATGTATACTATTTTGTATTGTCTAAGCATTGCATGCACTGAGATAACAACTTTTTTGTGTTGATGTGTACAGCCAGGAAACAACTTTCAAACTACTAATAATGATGTGGGAAGTTAACCTTAGGTGTTTCCATTTGTTTGCAGTAAGTACTTTGGAGTAAAATTGAGATGTATACTTCCTTAATGTCAGAGCATAGTAGCACTGAGAAAGAAACTTTTTTGTCTTGATGAACTGAGGCATGAAACAACTTTAAACCTGGTCATACTCATGTGGAAAATTAACCTAAGGTGTTTCCATTAGGTTTGCAGTCAGGACTTTTGAGTACAATTGAAATGTATACTACTTTTATGTCAAAGCATTCTATTCACTGTGAAATCAACTTTTTTGTCTTTATGTGCACAGGTATGAAACAACTTTCAGACATCTCAGAATCATGTGGGAAGTTAACCTAAGGTGTTTCCATTAGGTTTGCAGTCAGGACTTTTGAGTACAATTGAAATGTATACTACTTTTATGTCAAAGCATTCTATTCACTGAGATAACAACTTCTTTGTGTTGATGTGTACAGCCATGAAACAACTTTCAAACTACTCATAATCATGTGGAAAGTTAACCTAAGGTGTTTCCATTAGGTTTGCAGTAAGTGCTTTGGTGTAAAATTGAAATGTATACTATTTGTATTGTCAAAGCTTTGCATGCACTGAGAAAACAACTTTTTTGTCTTTATGTGCACAGGTATGAAACAACTTTCAGACATCTCAGAATCATGTGGAAAGTTAACCTAAGGTGTTTCCATTAGGTTTGCAGTAAGTGCTTTGGTGTAAAATTGAAATGTATTCTATATGTATTGTAAAAGCATTGCATGCACTGAGAAAACAACTTTTTTGTCTTGATGTGCACAGGTATGAAACAACTTTCAGACATCTCAGAATCATGTGGGAAGTTAATCTAAGTTGTTTCCATTAGGTTTGCAGTAAGGACTTTGGTGTAAAATTGAAATGTATACTATTTGTATTCTCTAAGCATTGCATGCACTGAGATAGCAACTGTTTTGTGTTGATGTGTACAGCCATGAAACAACTTTCAAACTACTCATAATCATGTGGAAAGTTAACCTAAGGTGTTTCCATTTGATTGCAGTAAGTACTTTGGAGTAAAATTGAGATGTATACTACCTTAATGTCAGAGCATAGTAGCACTGAGAAATAAACTTTTTTGTCTTGATG